>NW_024096715.1:0-250757 GCF_016545835.1 Crotalus tigris
CAGAAGTTCAACTGGTCCAGGCCTCCGTCTGTCTGCAGGGAACGCTGGATCACCCCCCAAAGTGGCAGGAAATATGGGGGGAGGGAAGAGACCCCCCCCGGGCTGGAGGGGAAATAATATCCAAGCTTCTCTCTCCCTCTCCCTTTTGGGAGCAGAAGGGGCGGGGGTCACAGTAAGGATACCCACACCCATGCTCCTGGGCTCTCCCCACCCTTCAAGCCCCCCCTTTTCCCCCTCTGCCCCATCTTCAGCCCCACAAGCTGCCTTTGGGTGCTTTTCCAGGCCTCTTTTCTGTCCCCCTCCCCCCTGCAGCCCCCAAGACCACCTCAGAGGGAGGGGCTCCAGCCCCCCTCACTAAAGGGGGAGTTTGGAGGAGCATCTCAGACCCCCCCCCATATCCCTCCCAATAGAGGCGGAGAAGGCGAGGGAGGGGAAGATTTTCAGTCTTGGGGGCTGCAGCTTTAGAGGGGTGTCCAGGGGGGGGGGGTTGTGGACTTCCTTTTTCACCCCCTCCCATGAATCTGAACCACAGTCCCCCTTTCTCTTTCTGCCTGGAGGGGTGGACTAGATGCCCCTTTAAGCTCCCTTAAGACCCCCCCATGAGGAGTCCAGGCTGGGTCTGCTGAGACTTTGGAAGGGCTGGGGTCTCTCCGGAGACCCTCCCTCCCCCTGGTCTCGTTTAGCCCAAAGGGGCTTTTCCAAAAGGCAGCTGGACTTTCCTGGTTCTTCCCTTGAAGACGTTTCGCTTCTTATCCCAGAAGCTTCTTCAGTTCTGACCGAAGGGTGGAGGGTGGAAGGACGGATATTCCTTGCTGTCATTTTGAAAGCCGGTTGCTGGTTCTCTGAGGGGCCTTGAGGACCCCCAGGGGTTTATCTGGGCCTTCAGAGTCCCCTGAATTGGGGGGCAAAGGGGTGGGAGCCTTCCTGGGGCTGCTGAAAGGACCCCATTGTAGGCAGGAGATGGGAGGTCCTTCCCTCCCCCCACTCTGTTGAGGGGGGCGGCTCAAGTTTGACCTAGATGGTTTGGGGGTCTGGGGATCATGGGGAGAAGAGAACCCACAAATTCCCTAGTTACCCCAAAATTTTCTTTCCCATCAACTTCACCCCTACTGGCTGCCTTTACGTGATTTGGGGATTAAGCCCTCTTTTCTGTCACCCTGCAGCCCCCCAAGACCATCTCAAAGGGAGGGTCTCCAGCCCCCTTCACTAAAGGGATAGAGTAGCCAATTTAGGGGAGCAATTCAGACTCCCCCCATATCCTTCTCCCTCAGTTCTCGCCTCCCCTCCAGGTCCCGATTCAACAATGGGGGAATATGGGGTGGGGGGTTCTGGGTCTCCTCCCCAAATTCAGAGTCTCCTCCAAGAAGGAATCCAGCTCAACTCTCCCCTCCCCTTAAAAAAATGGAGATTCAGAAGAAAAACTGAGGTTGCAAAAACACTTTTGCCAAAAAGAGTCTTTTTTCTTATACTTTTGGTGGCTTCTCTGGATTCAACTCTGAAAATGCCTCAGTTTCCCTCTTTCACTTTCGCTTCCCGTCTCCTTCCTCGTTCAGTGCAAGAAACTTCGGGCTCAGGCGCTAATTCGGGGTTCGCAAGGTCTCCCTCCCACCCACCCACGGGGGGTGGGTGGAAAGGGGGTCCAGATGCCTCTTAACCCATCTCAGCTGCCTTCTCACGACCCTCGCCCACCTCGGCCATAATTAGGGAACGGGGGCTCCCTCTTCGTCCTGCGGGGGGAAATGCGGCGAGGGAGGGAGACCACGCGGAGATCGAGGCATCTGCAGTCTCCCGCCTCTCTTACCTTCGACCTCTTTCCCTACTTCAGGGGTCTCAGCCCCTTTCTCTCCCCCCCCCAAGAGCACTGATGGCCCCTCCCAGCCCCTCCCTGAGCCCCCTCCTTACCGGGCGTCTCCTTCCCCCTTTCGCTTCCGGGGATCCGGGCCAGCGCCCCCGCCAGCAACAGAAGAGGGACCCCAACGGAGCCCATGGACGCCGCCCCACCAGCGCCCCCAGAGAGTGGGGAGAGAGACGCGGAGGCTCCCAGCCCCAGAGGCAGAATCGGGGGGTCTGGCTTGGGGGGAGGAAGCGGTTTCCTCGAACTTCGTCATTGGGAGGGCCCAGAAAAGCGGAAGGACCAATGGGAATTCTCCCTTCTGCATCATCATCGGTCTCCGGGCAGAGCCTCCCTTGAGTTCATCCACAGGAGGAGATAGTGCGAAGCCGAGAGAGAAGCGGAGAAAGTTGGAGGGGGGGGGGGGGAGAATCCCTTCAGTCTGGGTGGGAGGGCTGCATTTTAGGGGGGCGTTTGATGCCAGCTCCGGAGAGGGGAGGAAGCGGCACTCGCACGTCCCCTGGTACAGGAAAGGGACTGTGGGGAGGAGGAGGAGGAGGATGAAGAAGAGGGTCAGGAGGGACTCCAGGGCCCATGGTTCCCAGCCTCTCCTAGAAGAGGGTCACAGGAGGGACACAGGAGGGAAACCTGCCGCAAGAGGCTACCGGAAGGCGCCCCCTGGAGGATAGATGGGGAACCGTAGGTCCCAGCGAGATTCCCCCTTAGTGGGGGTCGTGGGAGGGGAGGAAAACGAGGGAGGGGAGGAGCTTAGTGAGGGACCTCCTCCATCTTCCCAGGGTGGAAAAAGACAGGCAGAAGTTCAGCTGGTCCAACATTCGGCCTGTCTGCAGGGAGCGTTGGATCCCGGTGGGGCCTCTTTGCCATCCCAAACTGGCAGGAAATATGGGGGGAGAGAAGAGACCCCATCTGGGCTGGAAGGGAAAATAATATCCATGCTTCTCTCTCCCTCTCCCTTTCGGGGGCATAAGGGGCGGAGGTCACAATCAGGATACCCACACCCATGCTCCTGGGCTCTCCCCGCCCTTCAAGCTCCCCCTTCCCTTTTCCTCTTCCCCCCTCGCCCCCATCTTCAGCCCCACAAGCTGCCTTTGGGTGATTTTCGAGGCCTCTTTCCTGTCCCCTCCCCCAAAGACCCCCCTGCAGCCCCCAAGATAGTCTCAAAGGGAGGGGCTCCAGCCCCCTTCACTAAAGGGACAGTTTTGGGAAGCCAATTTAGGGGAGCAATTCAGATCCCCCCCAATATCCTTCTCCCTCAGTTCCCCCCTCCCCTCCAAGTCCGGATTCAGCAATGGGGGAATATGGGGTGGGGGGGTCTGGGTCTCCTCCCCAAATTCAGAGTCTCCCCCAAGAAGGAATCCAGCTCAACTCTCCCCTCCCCTTAAAAAAAATGGAGATTCAGAAGAAAAACTGAGGTTGCAAAAACACTTGCCAAAAAGAGTCTTTTTTCTTATACTCTTTGCTGGCTTTTGTGGATTCAGCTCTGAAAATGCCTCAGTTTCCCTCTTTCACTTTCGCTTCCCGTTTCCTTTCTCTTTCATTGCAAGAAACTTTGGGGTCAAAGTTTTCCTTTTGCGCCCCCCCCCATGATTCTCAACCAGAGCCTCCTTTTCTCTGGGTGTCTGGAGGGGTGGACTAGATGCCCTTTCAGTTCCCAGAGGGAGCCTAGAGCAAAGTGGAGCCAGAGCTTGAAGGCTCCTCCTGGGCTCGCCTGCTCAGTTTGGGGGCAGGAAGCCCCCCCCCAGGTCTGGACCATGTGGGGGGAGGAACTGCGGGGACACACACACACACACACACACACACACACACAAAGACTCCCAAACTCCTCAGGCAACCGATACCAGATGTTATATCAGAACCACATCCTCCACAAATCCTGGAGCACCGGGGAAGAACCGAGGATTGGAAAAGGGCTGATGTGGTTCCCATCTTCAAGAAAGGGGGAAAAAAAAAACCAGACCCAGGAAACTGCAGACCAATCAGTTTAACCTCCATATCTGGGAAGATTCCAGAAAAGATAATCAAAAAAGAGATCTGCGAACAACTGGAAGCAAACAAAGTCATAACCGGGAGCCAGCACGGGTGGGTGGAAAACAGATCATGCCAGGCCAATCTCATCCCATTCTTTGATCAGGTGACTAAATCAGTAGACCAGCAGAACGCAGTGGACGTCGCATGCCTAGATTTCAGTAAGGCTTTTGACAAAGTAGACCACAAGCTGCTCCTTGCTAAACTAGGAAAAGGTGGGATAAACAACATCACCCCCAGATGGATCTGTATGTGGCTGACAAGCCTACTCAACGAGTAGCCCCCAATGGCGCCACATCCACATGGAGAGAAGTAAGCAGTGGGGCACCACAAGGCTCCGTCTCTTCTCTTCTCTTCTCTTCTCACTTTAAATGTATTGGCTATAGCTTGCAATGTATCATTCTTCCGCTGCAAAAGTATCCGCCTAAGGAGAAAGTTCTGGGCTGCTTGCCAGCAGTTGTGTATTCGAAGCGTAGCCTGTGACAAGCTGTAACTGAGCTAACCTGATAGATAAAGAAAACACGTATTGAAACAAACAACAACAAAAAAGGAATCTTTTAGCCTGTTAGCCTGAGAAAGTGCCTTAGCTATAAAAGTGAAAAAAAAAGATAATGTGTGTGCCTTTTCTCCTCTGTCTCGCTGTGCGTGTGACAAGAGATTGAGACATCGGGCTCTTCTTTGATCAAACCATAAAGCTGTTTTCTTTTCCGTAGCCTCGTATTCAGAGTCTCTCGGAGATTTGTCTGGATTCTGAGCTGAAAAGCCTCAGGGAATAAAGGGCTGTGACCAGGGCGATTGGGGCTTCCATTGTTCTTCATGCCTTTTATGATTAATTTGATCAGGAGCGTTTTAGCCTAAAAATAGTCAATGTGTTGGCTAATGCATTTGAATTTTTTAATAAAGTGGTAGCAGACCAGCGAAATGCTGTGGACGTGGTAGACTTAGACTTCAGTAAGACCTTTGACAAGGTAGACCACAAAACCATTCCATTCCATGTTCTGTTCTGTTCTGTTCCCATTCCATTCCATTCCATTGTTCTGTTCCGTTCCATATTTTATTTTGTTCTGTTCTGTTCTGTTCCGTTTCATTCCATTCCCTATTCTATCTGTTCTGTTCCATTTCGGTCCGTTCCCTATAAACTGACCCCAGGGACTCTGGGCCTGCCTGTCAGTCCAGAAGCCCAAATCTCTTCCGGCTTTGAACCCACAGCAGCTTCATCTCCACTACTATTCCTCTGAATCCCTTCCCTTCACTGTAAAAGAATAAAATTTAAATGGTAGAAAAACCTGGTGTTCCTCCCTCCCTTCCTTCCTCTTCCGCCTTTTTCTTACCTCTGCAAGAGGACCCTCCCTTCTCTCCTCCCCTCCCCCTCCCCGGATTGAGGCCTCCCCTGCCTCCAGATTGACCAACCGGGCTAGTTTAGGTCCGAAGCCCGAACCGGTTCGGGAGGAGGGTGGGCAGATCCCAGGGAGGGGAAGGGGCAGGACCCCCTCCTCAATCTCTCCAAGCCCTGCCAGAAGGAGGGGACCCCTGGGAGACCCCCTATTCCTGCTTCCCCCGAGAGCCTCTTCCGTGGCTGGGAAGCTTCTGGAGCTGGAGGTTCTCCTGGCTTCATCCGGGCCTCTTTCTCCAGGATCGGAGCCCGTTTGAGCCCCTCAGAAGCCAGAGAGGCTCCTGCCCCATTCGCACCCAGCGCCCCCCTCCTTGGGGTCCTGATCCCCTCGCCTTCCTGCCCTCCAGAGGAACTCCCTCCCCCCGTCCATCTCCGCCTCCCCCCCCAAACAAAGGGTGCCAGGGCCGGGGAGGGCGGAGAGCAGGGCGGCCTCCCTGGGGATGGAGGGGAGGGGTCCCTCCTGGCAGCCCAGGATCGTCCTCGCTTTGTCTGCCGGTGGGTGAAGTCACAAAGGACTCTGCCCGGAGACCGATGACGCTGCAGAAGGGGGAATTCCCATTGGTTCCGCCCCTTCTTCAGGGCACTTCCAGTTCTGAAGTCCGAGGAAAACGCCTCCCCCGCCCCCACTCCAGATCCCCCCCCCGATTCCGCCTCTGGGGCTGGGGGTGTCCCTGAGCTCTGCTGGGGTCTCCCTGCTGCTGTTGGGGGAGGGCGCTGGGCGAGATCCCGGGAAGCGAAGGGGGGAAGGAGGGGCTGGGCGGGCGGGGGAAAGGGCTGGGAGGGGCCCCCAGTACTCCTGGGGGGAGGGGGGAGAAAGAGGCTGGGCGGGAGGAGGTGAGGGGCTCGGAGGGACCCTCAGTTCTCCTGGGGTGGGGAGGGGGAGGGAAGAAAGGGGACCCCAGACGTGACTTTGGGAAAGGGGTCGAGGGCAAGAGAGACTGCGGGAGCCTCCCTCCCTCCCCACATTCCCCCCCCCAGGAGGACGGGGAGAGAGAGAGAGACCCCTCCCTTTGATGGTTATGGACGAGGTGGGGAGGGGCCGCGGAAAGGCAGAAACAGCGCCGTTTGGAGGTTAGGCAGGAATCGGGGGCTGGTCCAGTTCATATATGCAGGGGGGACAGTTTTATTTTATTTATTTTTTATGTCACAGTTTATACCTCTTCAATTCCCACGGAGTTCAGTAAAGAGGAAGGAAGGAAGGAAGGAAGGAAGGAAGGAAGGAAGGAAGGAAGGAAGGAAGGAAGGAAGGAAGGAAGGAAGGAGATGGGAATGAGGAAGGAAGGAAAGGATATGGAAATCAGAGGAAGGAAGAAAGTAAGGAAGGAAGGAAGGAAGGAAGGAAGGAAGGAAGGAAGGAGCGATTCTTGAACCAAAACTGACCTATTTGCGGTGGGTCAGAAAACCCCACAGCGCTGGGGGCAAAACCTCCCCTCCAGCAGCCCCTTTGCCAGGAAGGGCCCCAAAGGCAGAAGCTTCCCAGGACCCTGCATGAGTGTGTGTGTGTGTGTGTGTGTGTGTGTGTGTGTGTGTGTGTGTGTGTGTGAAGGCGCCCAAGGACTCCCCAGTCAGCTGCCTAAGAGACCCCCCTCCAAGTCCTCGCTGGCTGTGGGGCTGCTCCTCCCCTTTTTTCATCCACTGTAGCCCCCCCCATAGAATCCGGGGGGGGGGAGGGCAAAGGGAAGTCCATCCTCCGCTCCGGGGTTGTCGTGAAATACCCTCTTGAGCTGCACTTCTTCAGCAGAAACAACCAAGGTTCCTCTGTGTGTTTGTGTGTTTGTGTGTGTGGGGGGGGTGTTGAGGGCTGGGGTGGCAGGAGGAACTCAGAGAAAATCAAAATCTTGCTGGGGAAACAGGAAAAGAGTCCAGGAGTTCTGCTTTGATCAGGCGAGCGATGGACCCCTCCCCCCCCAGACGCTGCCTGGATCTGGGACCCACTTTGGGCGACTGGCTGGATGTACACAACTGTGGTGCAGCCTCCTTCAGCTGCGGGGGGGGGACCCGGCTCTGGCCTGCCAGGCTGTGCTGGGCCAGGGGGGAGTCTGACCCTTCCAGTCCCCCCCCCCGTTCCTTTGGAAGGATTCAGGCCCCCTCTGGACCCCCAAAGCTGTTTTGAACAGAATCGGGAATGGAGGATCGGCCTGACCAGCCTTTGCGGAACTGACCACAACCCGAATGTCCTAGAAAAAGTGGTTTCCATGGATGTAGCGAAACATTAAAAAAAGAATGTCTGGTTTTTTGGATAGTTTGTGGGGGGAGGTTTTTGGACATTAATGGTTAAGGTTGTAATCCTATAATTGAGGATAAACGATTATTGAAGTCCACAGTATTTCTACTAATTTTCCGGGTTATTTTATAAATTATAAATTTATTCTTTGGTTTAATATGCTGTCCATGCATCCATCCGTCCATCCATCCATCCTTCTTAAAATAGTATTGAGATCTTTCACAAGGGAGAAAACCTGCTCGGATCCTCTTATTTTTTTATTATTTATTTATTTTAAATTTTTATTTTATTTTATTTTATTTTGAAAATGTCATTTTATTTATTAAACATATTTATGTACCCACCCGCTCGGATCCTCTTACACATCCCGTCCATGGATATGGATTTTTTTTTTCCTTCTTCGGGCAAAATATCCCCTCCCACTCCCACCCAGAGGAACGGAGCCAACCTCAAGAGGGTCGATTCTGGGGAGGGGGTCCCAGGGCTGATTCCCCCCCCATAAAATCCCCCCCCCCTTCTCCGCTTCTCCGCTTCTCCCTCTGCGCCCAACTCTCTCCTCCATCGGGTGAAGTCAAGGGAGACTCTGCCCGGAGATTGATGACGCGGCGGAAGGGAGAATTCCGATTGGTCCTCCTGCTTCTTCTGGGCCCTCCCAGTTCCGAAGTTCGAGGGAAACGCCCCCTCGCCCCCCAAGCCAGACCCCCCGATTCCGCCTCTGGGGCTGGGAGCCTCAGTGTCTCTGTCTCTCGTCTCTCTGGGGCGCTTGTGGGGCGGCGTCCATGGGCTCCGCTGGGCTCCCCCTGATGCTGCTGCTGCTGGCGGGGGCGCTGGCCCGGATCCCCGGAAGCGAAGGGGGGAAGGAGACCCCCGGTAAGGAGGGGCTGGGCGGGGGGAGGAGGAGGTTTGGGGGAGGAGGGGGCTGGGAAGCACCGCCGAGACTCGTGGGGGGAGAGGGGGAAGAAAGCTGCTAGCTCTTCAGAGGGTAAGAGTGACGGGAGCCGGCGACAGCCTCGATCTCTGCGTGGTCTCCTCCCCCTTCCCTCCCCACTTCCCCCCCAGGAGGGCGGAGAGGGACCCCCTCTTTCCCGATTGCAGCAGAGGTGGGGAGTCGCAGCCGGGCCCCTCTATCGCCCCCCCCTCCAAAATGGCCGGGTCGGAGTCGGAGCCACTGCGTGGAAAGAGGGAGGGGAGGGAAAGCGAAAGAGGGAAACTGAGGCATTTTCAGACCTGAATCCACACAAGGAAAAAGCTGCATTTTGGCCAAAGTATTTTTCCTTCTTCAAAGACTTCAAGTTTTCTTCCCAAATCTCAAATTTGAGGCTTTCAAAGTCAGGCCGGAGTTGAGCTTCGGTCCCTTCCGGGGGAGGCTCCGAATTTGGGGAGGAGGCCGAGAAACCCCCACCCCATAATCCCCCGTTGCTCTATCGGGACCTGGAGGGAGGGGGGAAGCGAGAGAGGAGCATTTGGGGGGGGGGCTCTGAATGGCTCCCCTATGGCTCCCCAAAACAATCCCTATCGTGAGGGGGGCTGGAGACCCTCCCTTTGAGATGCTCTTGGGGGGGCAGCTGCAGGGGGGCTTTGGGGGAGGGGGAGAGGAAACAAGTCTGAATCTCGAAAATCATCCCAAGGCAGGGAGTTGGGCTGAAGGTTGGGCAGAGGGTCTCCAACAGAGAGAGTCCTGGGCGAGTCTCACGTGTGACCCCCAACCGAAGCTCATCTGAGACCCCTCCCCTCAGAAAAGGCCCGGAGTGGTCCTGTGGCCAACGGCCTTGATCTCTGGGAAGGTCGCCCTGATGTCCATCTCCCTGGTCTGAGGGCTCCTGGGCAGGGGGTGTTGGGAAGGGTCTCTTCCCCAGGGCCTCTTGGGGCCAGAGCAGAAAGTCCAGCCGAAGCCATTCCTGGTGTAGGAGACATTTGCCATCAGGGGGGAGGGAGGGAGGGAGAGCAGCTCTGCGGGAGAGAGGAAAGATCAAGGGGGCAACTCTGAGTGGAAGACCCCTCCCTTCTCCCCAGCACCCCTAGATGCCCCTAGATAGCTCTCCCACTGAGCCTTGCCCCCTCCAGAAGCCATCCAGGCTGCTTCTGCAGGATTCCTATGGCTTCGATCTCCAAGGGCTGATTTTGTCTCCCTCCCATTCCTCATCTGGGGCACATAAAGACTAGGTCGGTGGAGGAACAGTCTCAAAACCTTACAACACAATGCCTCTCTTCACAATATTATGAGATCGTTCTGCAGTCAACATCACCTTAGATGCAAACTAAATACGGCTACCCCATATTTTCCTGGAACATAATTATGGGCTGCCACCTGGGGGAACTCGGGGAAGTATGTGTTGATGTACAGGAGCAACAGGCTTAGTTCCTTGCATCATCAGGGAGAGCCAGCAGGTGTAGGAATTTCTCACTCTTCCGTTGGACTCTTTCACTCAGCTGAATAAGAAGGGCTGGAGAAGAGAGGAGAACATTGCAGGGTTTACTAGACCCAAACCTCCTTTCTTCTCCTGCCAGTGATAGAACTGGAGTTAGAAAGGGCTCTTTGCCTTGAGGGGGAGCCCCTTTCTGAGGACTCCCCCCTGCCCACCTTGCCCTCACAGGCAGTGAGTATTAGAGGGTCAGTGAGGCTACACATGGCAAAACTAGCCAATCTGAAAAGAAAGTCAATTATTAGTAATTTAGGTCTTTGCCCAAGAACCGCAGGGAGCAGTTCTTTGCTCAAGAACCGCAGGGAGCAGGCAGAGGCTAGCTGTATTTCTGAAAGTGCACTGAAGTCTAGAAATAATGTTGAGCTCCTGGTATTACCCCAGAAACGGTCAATTATCTTGTGTAATGAGTACTGTATGTGCAAAGAGGGAAATGGGAACAAACTGACATGTTGTTCAACAATAAAGTGTCAAGCTGTGAAGATCCTTTGCTTTAGAACTGCCATGATGCTTCTAGCTCATTTCTGTGTTACGTGTACCCTGCCTGTGTTGTAAAAAATGCTGCATTAAAAGGCTAATAAAGAGTGGATATATGTTAACTATTGGCCCTAGACCTACTCTGGTACTTACTATTTGTATTTTAATAATTATTTTCAGTGAGGTCTGATTCATAGTTGAGATTTTAACATTTTATAGGATGATTTATGTCACAGGTTAAATATTTACATCCCCTTATAAATTTAGACATTGCAATAAAAGAGAAGTAGAAAGTGTGTGAATGAAAGTTGAGAGGGGGGAGGAATTGAATAGGTTCAGGCTTGTATGGATACTGGTTGTGCAAATTATGTTTTCACCTGTGTACGTTGTTAGATCACACCCTTTTATTAGCATAGGTGTAATAGTGTCCACAATAGTATCCCTCACATGTTGGCTGTGTTTGTTTGCCTGCATCAGGTCCTATGTGACTCACCTCAGATAATGTGGTTTTATTGTGTAGTCTATCTATTTGTTTAGATGGTATCTAATCAATTTCATAACATCTGTTGGTCTGTCTGTTTAACAAAAAGATTGGGCCAGGAAAGTATCCTCTCTCTCTTGCGGATTTCCTATTGCTGCATCTTCATTTCCTTTATCAAGATCCAGGCTGTGCTGATATTAAGTCACTCTTATTCTCAGTTGTATCCAATGCTATTTCACTTGAGAAAAAAAATAACCTTAAGAATTTTTTTTCTGCTCCTTTCTGAGATCTTAGTGAATAGCTTCAATCTGATTTTATACTATTTCTGCCGAAGAAACTACATTAGCTGGAAGACATCGGTGGCAAAGTAATCGCAAAGCAATAAATAAATAAACCAAAAGGGAAGAATGAGACTGTGTGAAATTATAGCATAATATGTGGTTGAAGAGCAGGCAACACCTCCCTCCCTCCCTCCCTCCCTCTTTCTCTCTCCCCCTCCCCCCTCCCTCCCCCTCCCTCTCTCTCCCCCTCCCTCCCTCCTTCCCTCCCCCTCCCTCTCTCTCCCCCTCCCTCCCTCTCTTTCTTTCCCTCCCTCCCTCCCTCTCTCTCCCCCTCCCTCCCCCTCCCCTCCCCCCCCTCTCTCTCCCTCCCTCCCCTTCCCTCCCTCTCTCTCCCTCCCCTCCCCCCTCCGTCCCCCTCCCTCTCTCTCCCCCTCCCTCCCTCTCCCTCCCTCTCCCTGCCTCCCCCCCTCTCTCCACAAATGTTTTAGAGTTTGATGGGTAGCAATTTTATTTAGATAAAGAAAGATAAAGCGATAGCAGGCGGCAATCTCAGGTCCTTGGCCATATCTTGAAGATATGCATGGTCCTAGATGGAGATGGCATTATTTTCCAATTTTGCTATACAAATGAGAAAAAAATAATAAGTTGATCAAAGTGAGTTTAAAGTAAATTCTTTGCTTTGCAAAGCTTTCTGAATGCAAACAATATCAGGCAGAGAATCTCATTATGTACTGTATCTGTAGTATCTCTATTAGAGGAGAGTTTTCTTACCGTTCACAGCACTTGTGTTCCCGCCCACAGTCCAGCTGCCCAAGATTAAAATGTCCACGAGGACATAGTTTGTCAAAGCAGTGTCCTCCTCGAGAAAAACACTGTCCTTGGGCATTCCCTATGAAAAGAAAAAGAGGAGACAGGTAAACGATGAGTAAAGATTCCTTAATATTTAAATATATTTTTCCTTCCAAGACACTACCTCCTTCTACAGAACTGCAGGATTCCTTTATCCATTTATATTTTTATTCATTTATAACATAAAAATATGAAAATAAAAAGCAAATAGTAAGGAACAACCACAGGGAAAGAGGAAATGTGGAAAGTGGGGGGAAGAAACAAAAGGCGTTGACTTCCGATTCCCTGTTGCAATAAAATAAGGCATGAAAATCGAATCTCAGCTTTTTTCATTTCTGTATTAGTATGAACTAGCCATTTCTCTATCAACAAATCAGTCTAATCAGTAAACCCCAAAATCATAGTATCATTTTTTTCCACCTCAAGCACAAAGGCCAGAAGCAGTTTCCAAGTAGAAACAATAGTACTTTTATTCTTTTCTTTTATCAAAACTGTCAGTTTAGCCAAATTCACTCAGTCAGCTTTCAGGCCCAAGGTGGGACTAGAACTCAGTACCCAGAGTTGTCGTGTTTTGCTCTAATCACTAGACCAAATTGTTTCTCCATTGTGCCTCCTTATTCAAACAAAACATATTTGGCTGAGAATTGGGTAAACCAATACTAAAGTGAAGCCTACCAAAAAAAAAATAAGCTACAATAACAAAACCCCCAATAAAGTTATTTCAAGAATTGTGAATCAAAAGAAAAATCAGTGGCATATTTATCTTTATCAAGTTCCAGGCTGTGCTGATATTAAGTCATCAGACAAAGTCATTCTTATTCTAAGTTGTATTTAAATGGTATTCAAAATGGTATTGAACTTGAGAAAAAATAATCTTAAGAATTTTTTTTCTACTTCTTTCCAAGATCTTAGTGAAAAGCTTAAATCTGATTTTATACTATTTCTGCCCAAGCAACTACATTAGCTGGAAGACATCAGTGGCAAAGTAATCACTACAATAAATAAATAAACCCAAAGGGAAGAATGAGACTGTGTGAAATTATAGAATTATAGCACAAATTATAGCTAATTATAGCACAAAGTCCAGAAGCAGTATCCAAGTACAAACAAAAGTACTTATATTCTTTTCTTTTATCAAAACTGTCAGTTTAGCCATCTCTGCTAACTCCATCAGCTTTTGTAACTATTCATCCAAGATGGGAATGGAAGCATCCTTCCAACAATTGCAGGATTCCTAGGACCACAGCAAGATTTCTCTGACCACACAGATCCATCTCTGCTGATCTCCTGCAGCACCTCAAATAAATCAGCCATTAACCCAGGTTTGAAGTCTGACTCAAAGATGAATTAGCTGGTAAGCCTACATCTATTAATGTAGGAGGGAAGAAATAATTCTATCTCATATGAAGGATAGATCTTACTGTGATATATTTCTCTCCAGTATTGCCAAGGATCCTTGCTGAGTTACAGTGGCCAGTTGCATTGTGTGTTTTGGATGAAGACCTTGAGTGAGCTGAGAATTTTGTAAACCAATGTTAAAGTGAAGTAAATCAACAAAAATAAGCTACATTAACAAAACCCCCAATAAACATCTTTCAAGAATTGTGAATCAAAAGAAAAATCAATGGCATATTTTTTAAATATTTGGAGGCTCATGTTGTCAATAGTCTATACTGTTCAAAGCTATTTCTGTAAAGTAAAACAAAAAGATGTTGAAGATTATCCTACTTTCAGTGATGATCGTATTTGTTTAAAAAGGAGTGAGTTACCAATCCTTTGTAAATTATCAGTAATTTTGTTTCTTACCTGGTTCAGACAGGAATGCAAGGAAAAGAAATGTGAACAGCAGATAAAGGATCTTCATGCTGAGACTGGTTCTGGACCAAATCTTACTCCTGGGACAGACATGGCTCTCTATTTATGGAGTTGTAATGATTGCATCATATCACCTCAGTGAACTGTTGCAATTTAGTTCTTACCTAAGGCAACGGTGCATCTTCCTTGTATTGAAACACTCCTATTTGTTAGCTGTTACAAAAGCCCTGAGAAGAGCAGCAGACTTAGTTGAACATCTAACCTGCTATGGCTATAAAAGATGGGAGGCTCAGGACTTGCAGTGTCCGAATGGGTCAAAGAAAATTCCTTACTGAATTGCTGCCCAAAATCTACAGTCCATGATGATAATGCTCGGCCATGTTCACCAATGGATGGACTTTGGGAAGAGCCCTTAGAAGTAAGTGATGGAAATCTGGGGTTGGCACTGCTATCATGGGCGACACATTTTTATGGGTGGGTTTTGGGAAAACAGCTGCTCTGCTTCCTGGTGGGTCTTTGTGGCACTCAGATGAAGCACAGACTGATTTGGCTTTCGTTGAAGTATTCCTCCTCATCCAGGAGATTTCTATTTCTCTGAAGACAGAGAATATGCAGAGTTGGAAATATCCCTGCAGTCTTAATTGAGGGTTAATAATAATAATAATGATAAAGTTGGAAGGGACCTTGGAGGTCATCTAGTCCAACCCCCTGCTCAGGCAGGAAACCCTATACCATTTTGGACAAATGGCTGTCAAGTTTCTTCAAAAACTTCCAGTGTTGGAGCATTCACCACTTCTGGAGGCAGGTTGTTCCACTGGTTAATTGTTCTACCTGTCAGAAAGTTTCTCCTTAGTTCTAGGTTGCTTCTCTCCTTGATTAGTTTCCACCTGTTGCTTCTTGTCCTGCCTTCCGGCGCTTTGGAGAATAGCTTGACTCCCTCTTCTTTGGGGCAGCCCCTGAGATACTGGAACACTGCTATCACGTCCCCCCTCATCCTTCTCTTCGTTAAACTAGACATCCCCAATTGCAGCAACCGTTCCTTATATGTTTTAGCCTCCAGTCCCCTAAGCATCTTTGTTGCTCTTCTCTGCACTCTTTCTACAGTCTCAACATCTTTTTTACATTGTGGTGACCAAAACTGGAGGCAGAAGTCCAAGTGTGGCCTTACCACTCCTTATTAGGAGTCCTGTGGGACACAGAAGATCAACTGAAATTGAGAAGGAGAGCTGGGTTCCAAAAGCTGTGAGTGTTGGTTACATTGAATGTTTCCTGCTGCTTCAGTTACAAAGGATCTCATGGGGGCCATATTTTTTTATTACTTACCTCTGCATTTCAGTGGTGAGAACAATATGGCTTTACACTTAGGCAAGAAAAAAGGAATGCACAGGTATAGAATAGGTGATACGTGGCTCAATAGCAGTAACTGTGAGAGTTTGGCTCCAGAGGTTTTGGGTGCTCCATCACTGGAGGTTTTTAAGAATAATTTGGAAAGCCATTTGTCTGGAACGGTGTAGGGCTTTCCAGCTTCAGCATGGGATTGGACTAGCAGGACCCTGCCAAGTCGGTTATTCTGTAAGTTCTGTTGGTTCTCAGGTGTCGCATCCAGTTGCCATGGATGCTGTAGAGATTTAGAGATGGTTTCAGAGTGAAGCACAAGCATTTTCCCGTGCCCTGAATAACACAGTAACTTAAAATCTATTTTCAAAAACAAAATACTCAGACTTAGTTACATATAAAATCATCCTAGTTTCACAAACTAAATATGACTTTTCAACATTTGCCTATTTTTCAACAACTTTTTCTCTTCTCTCTTTTTTTCTTCTCCCAATCTGTAATACAATTGCTCTGAGAAAGGATCCTTACAGTGAAGGATGAGAAGAATAGAAAACAAAAAAACCCCACTGAAAAATTTAACAATTTCTGTGTTAGATGCAGAAATATAATACAGAAAATGTTAAGTAATCAAGATGCAAAGAATTGTTGCAGTGAAAAAGCATCCTTGGAGGGTCTCTCAGGGAGTCAATATTGAGCCTGGTTGTTGGTGAGCAATGCATTGAAAGTTCCCAGCAATGAGTGGAAAAGGTGGTTGTTGAGCCATATCTCCTAAGCTTTGCCTTGAGGGCTGGAGCCAATTTCTGTGGACTCCCATCAAATAGCCTTGATACAGGACCTGATAGAAGGTGAACATGCAAAATTAGAAATCAATTAACCACAGGTGCACTAAAGAGTAGGAGACCAGTGAGACTGAAAATGGCAAAATTGGCAGCCCTAAAAAGAAAGGAAATTCATATTTAATAATGTAGTTCTTTGCCCAAGAGCCACAGAAAGCAGTTAATGAGGAAATTGTGGAAGTGCCTTGAAACCTTGAAATAATGTCAAACTCCTGCTATTTCCCAAGAAACGGACAATTACTTTATGTAATGAGTGGGTGCAGCAACGGTAATGAGGAAAGCACAGATGCAAACTGACTTGGTGTTTAGTAATCAAGTTAAGTAAGGTAGAGAATAATAAAATAAGTGGAGACTATGACTTAAATTTAGGTTTAAAAATAATTGAGGAACACTCCATAGTCCCTTCCATCACATTTTTGTTCATTTGCTTGAGAGTGTGTTTGGGGCTCAATGGAGCCATGAGAAGTAGGATTGATATGTACCAAAACTGAAGAAAAAGGTGATGCCAATATGACATTTGGGTTGCATGTGCTGTTAAGAGGACTTGGATCCTATTCTCATAATAATTATCTGATTTTAGATGAGTCAAAGTCAAAAGTGATGGTTCTTGGAAAATGACAGCATTGCCCTATAGGGCTAATCGATGAGGAGGCAACAGAGCAAGTTCACACCTTTCCTTACCTGGGGGAATTTTCTCTGGGACTGGATCTGGGCTCCCTCAACATCAAAGGAGCTCACTTAGAAGGCACAAGTGAATGCACTGTTCATTTTTTTTAAAAAAAACCTCATAGGTATGCAGCTTCCTTAGACTGAGTTATTAAATACAAAATACCACCGTTACTATTATGCACTTATATTGAGCTGAACTTTGGGATTTAATTTATATCACTATTAGAACAAATTAGATCACATATCTGAGAAGTATCTTGAGGGTGGATGAAAGGACTTCAACTGCTGCCCTCAGAGCAGAATTGGGAATTTATACAATTTATAAAATTGGGGTATATAAATATTTTTATTAAAATTAATGGTATGGAAAATAATAACAATAGTAATAATAGTGATGATGATGATGATATTGGAAGGGACCTTGGAGGTCATCTAGTCCAACCCACTGCTCAGGCAGGAAACCCTATACCATTTCAGACAAATGGCTATCCAATCTCTTCTTAAACACTTCCAGTGTTGGAGCATTCACAGCTTCTGGAGGAAGGTTGTTCCACTGGTTAATTAGTTAGTTAGTTTCCATCCGTTGCTTCTCATCCTGCCTTCAGGTCCTTTGGAGAAGAGCTTGACTCCCTCTTCTTTGGGGCAGCCCCTGAGATATTGGAACCCTGTTATCATGTCACCCCTCGTCCTTCTCTTCGTTAAACTAATAAGAGTGCCCAAATGCTATTAGAACAAACAAATTTCATTTAAAACATTCTTGATTTTATATTGGGAACTGTCATCTGCCTGTCTTTTTTGCCACTCGAGAAAAACCTAAAAAATGCTGCACAAAGAATCCAAGATGGTCAAAACAGAGAAAAGTAGGGCGTCTTCAGTAAGGCTGGCACACTGAAAGGCATCAGCTGCTACAAATGTACCTTCCAAGTATTGAGTTAAATCTACAAGTATACAATGAATATACTTGTATTTGTGGAGTTCCAGAAGTAGAAGATGTAGTACATCTCTTATTTTGAATGACAATTATTTAAGAAAGAGGGAGATCAATATCTTGGATTGCACTTTAGAGAAACAGTCTATTGGGATCAAGCTGGCAGGAATAGCCAACACTCCAGAAGACAGGCTTAGGATACAGGAGGATCTGGACAGACTTGAACACTGGGCACTATCTAACACAGGGATTCTCAACCTTTCTAATGCCGTGACCCCATAATACAGTTCCCCATGTTGTGGTGACCCCCAAGTGGGTGTGGCCACCAATAAGAGGGAGTAGGACAGCTAGGGAAAAGGGAAAAAAATGGTGGACAGCATGGTTTGGTGACCCCCGGGAAATGGTCATTCGACCCCAAATGGGGTCCCGACCCACAGGTTGAGAACGACTGATCTAACAGAATGAAATTCAGTGGTGAAAAAAGTAAGGTTCTACATTTAGGCAAGAAAAACCAAATGTACAGGTATAGTATCGGGGGTACCTTGCTCAATAGCAGTAATTGTGAGAGGGACCTCCGAGGCCTAGTGGTCAATCACTTAAATATGAGCCAGCAGTGTGCTGCAGCTGCCAAAAAGGCCAACACAGCGCTAGGCTGCATGAACAGAGGGATAGAATCAAGATCACGTGAAGTGTTAATACCACTTTACAAGGCCGTGGTAAGGCCACACTTGGAATACTACATCCAGTTTGGGTCACCACGATGTAAAAAAGATGTTGAGACTCTAGAAAGAGTACAGAGAAGAGCAACAAAGAGGATTAGGGGACTGGAGGCTAAAACACATAAGGAACGGTTGCTAGAATTGGGCATGTCTAGTTTAACGAAGAGAAGGATGAGGGGGGACATGATAGCAGTGTTCCAATATCTCAGGGGCTGCCATAAAGAAGAGGGAATTAAGCTATTTTCCAAAGCACCTGAAGGCAGGACAAGAAGCAACGGGTGGAAACTAATCAAGGAGAGAAGCAACCTAGAACTAAGGAGAAACTTCCTGACAGTGAGAACAATTAATCAGTGGAACAACCTGCCTCCAGAAGCAGTAAATGCTCCAACACTGGAAGATTTTAAGAAGAGACTGGACAGCCATTTGTCCGAAATGGTGTAGGGTTTCCTGCCTGAGCAGGGGGTTGGACTAGATGACCTCCAAGGTCCCTTCCAACTTTACTACTATTACTATTACTATAAAAAAAAGAAGAACAACAAACAACAATATAAAATCGAAAGAAGAACTATCTGATGCTGCAAACTCCCTTCTCTGAGGTAATCCACCAGATTCTTATCCTGCACTGACCTTACCCTATCCCAAATGGTTGGGAGAAGTAGCAAGTCTCCAGATGTTTAAGAGGATGGGGGACTTATTCATTTTCAAGGGGGAGTAAGTCCAATAGGGCAGGAACTGCAGCAGAAAAGGCAGGCTTCTGATGATCCATAAAGTGGGAATCTTTTAGGGAATGGATTGTTTGCATGCCAATTATATCTGCTCTGGTGGGACAAGCAGATATCCTCAAGCAGAGAAAACCCTGCAGATGCCCTGGTTCTGTCTCATGGAGGGTTTGAAAGATGAATTTAATTGCACCTGGAAAGAAACTGGGATTCTGTGGAGCCTGCACAGCAGGGGTGTCCTATAGAAGAACACACGGAAACTCAACACTGCATGCCTTTGCATTCTGGACCATTTTATAAATTCCAAGTGGTTTTCAAGAGCAACCCTATGAGTATGGGATAAAAAGATAGAAACAGAAAACTGATGGCAGAAAAAGACCTAGTGCTGCATCGATTCTGCCCTTTGAGTTTTTTGTTTTCTTACTTATTTAATATTTCAATTCATTTTTTTCAAAAAAAATTCAGATGATGGACATATGTTTATCCCAAAAAGGTTTAAACTCAGTTACTGATGAGTGACCCACCAACCATGCTCTCAATACACTGCTCCAAAAATACTGGACAGAGGATAAATTTGTCTAACATGGTTGGATCCATGAAGAACCACTTGAGAAGGGTTGCAACACTGACTATTTCAGGACAGGTTGTACAGTCCCCTTCACAAAAACACCATTGACTATCCTGAAATTGAGAGCGTCTCCTAACTATTAGGCCTTCTAGAAATTCCTTCAAATGTGATACTTTCAATGGTCCTGGGGATCTCCTGGTAACAGGGCCCCGTGTGCTGGTTTCATGGTAGGTAGCATCTTGATGTATTCCTCTCTTGCTCTCTTAGCATTTATACCTCAATGTTTTAATTTTTATGATTGGTTTAATTGTATCCCACCAAGAGTCACTTTGTGTGAAATAGCCATATAAACCCGATAAATAAATTTGAAAAAACATCTTAACGAAGATTAATTCATAAATAAATTCAACAACAGGAACTGAGTGTGTTATTTCTATTTTTACCCTGTAAAAATGAGAAGGTGAAGCAATATGTTTCCATATTCTCTCAATTTGGCAAAATTTTAAAGAGAATGAATTCAACATTGGTATCAAAGGATATTTAGTAGATTGGTCTTTTATTAGTTCTCTGTTTCCTCCTTCTTTCTGTTCATTTTAATCCCAACACTGCATGTTAGAATTTTTTTCCTTTCAGGAGCACAACTATATTGCATTTGGGGGGGGGAGTGTTATATCTTACTACAGTATTTAACAAGAAAGAAATTTGGAAAGATAAGAAAAGGTGGAAAGGAAATATCTACTTGATGACTTTATGCTGACTCCTGTCTTTGGGTTTCATTGTTCCTTTAACCCAACATCTCTCCCTCTATTGTTCCTCCCAATTAGATATCTCAGCTTATAAGGATAAATGATCTTACTAAAGATTAACTGATTAAATGAATGATTGATCGATGCATCTATCAGTTTGTAATGTAAAGTCGGTTTAGGCAGGGCTTTTTTTCTCATAGAGCGCCCAGAATGGAGTTCTGGCACCATTTTTGGATGGAATCTTGTAGGGTAGGCAAGGCGGGTTGTATGATGTGTATGAGTTCTGGCACCTCTTTTTTTGGGGAAAAAAGCACTGGGTTTAGGTAAACAAAACCCATTGATCAAAAATTATTCCTCAAGTTACAAAGAATACACATATTTCTAAGAAAGATAAATATGGACAGAAACATCCAAACTGGGAAATGAAAGAGAGATTTTCCATGCAATGCACAATATCCTTTTTCTTACCTTATCCTTCAAGATATTTTTCTTATATATCCCATTTAGGGAAGAAATTGGACACCATTAAAATTGAGAACTAAACAATCAAACTTACATGTGTCTTTAACTTGCATATTGATCAAAGTTTCCCTGTGGTGTCACCCACCTTCCTGAGTGGAGATGGTCCCCTCTGGACAAGGAATGCAGTCGTAGCAGCAAACTGGCTCTCCTTCTCGAGCCTGCTTGACAAATCCAGGATGGCATTTTTCCACACATTTAGACTGAGGCAGAGACTGAGCAGAAAAAGAAGAAATGCCACAGAAAATATGTTAGGACTCACCATCCATGTAAGATGGAGGTAGACATGAACATCAGCCAAGTCATCTCTGGGCTTCACGTAGACAAATATAAAATCTCTGACCACTTCCAAATGGTTGCAGGAGAGACAATTGCAGGCAGATGCCTCATTCAGTCCCTCTCTTTTTCTTCTGACATATCAGATTACAAAAAAAATACCTTTCTACTTAACAAAGTCTGAGGGATGAAATTGAGAAAAGATTTAAGCATTAACTGACAACCGGTGGGTTCCTCCTCATAGTGGAATTAGCATGCATTCCTCCAGTCTTCATACATGCTGGATTTTAAAATAAGATATCCAAACATACTAATTTTGGAGTGACGTTTATCATAAAAGATTCATTTTTTATTCCATTAGATTTATTGAAATAGAATAAAACCATGATCAAGAAAAGATCTTCTGACCAGCAGAATCTGGAAAGGTTTCTTCTCGAGTGCATAAAACTTTGCAAAGCTGCTTCCCTTTGAACATGGTCCAAAATTATCTCGCAGTTAAGATAAAAAGGAAAATTCTTTACAAATAAGGGCTGTCAACCCTAAAGATGAACTTTATTTGTATATAAATATGTTCGGTTTATATGGCTGCCATGCTGGTGAACTAAAACTAAAATCGACTGACTAGTTTCTAAAACTATAGTGAGGTGAGATGGAGGTGAGGTCATGAGAACGTGTCCCTCAAAAAGGGTGAGTCATGGATCACGTGATGCACCACATGGGTCATGAGTGTGAGCCTTATGTGTGAAAGGGATATTCAACACACGGTATCCAACACAAGGTCCTTTCTGTTGAGAGAATACAATTAGGTGACACAATCTGACAGGGAAATACACACTCATATTTATTATTAGTTTGATCTGTAGCCTCGCAGTGTGTCCTAAGGCAGCTAACAATGAAGATAAACAATTGCATTCAAGGGATTTTCAGATGAAGTGCACTCTTACAAGCCAATGACCAAATCTAAGTAATATTTCTCTCTAAATTGTTCCTTTTTATTTCTGATTTTTTTTCCACCAAAGTGATGCTTCAGTACTTCAGTAAGCCAATCTTTTGGATGACAAAGTTGTCGGCTAGGTTGGTTTTGCATGGATTTTTATTATTTTATTTGAGACAATACTGATATTGACAATAGATGTACCATTTAAACAATGGAAAAAAAGTTTTTTATAGAAGGACACATCCAAACAGTTTTTCATTATATACAGCAATACTTTGCAGGGGCCAAGTGTACCTGTGTGTACCTCAAGGTCCAGTCCACCATCCAAGTACTAATCAAAGTCAACTCTACGTAGCATCTCTAGTCAGTCAGGATTAAAGCTAAACAAGTTGACATGCCATCATTTCACCTTCAGAAGACACAGGATTTTTAATCTGAAAGAATGCTAAGGGTTGCGGGCTGGGCTGGGCTGGGCTAGGATTGGATTGGATTTCATTTTATGTCCTTTTTTAAAAGTTTTGGGTAATCAACTTGCTGTCCCATAGTTTTTCATAAAACCCATTTTAAAAAACCAAACAAATGCAGCTTCCTCTGGGCCACGTTTGAACACGTTATGGTGTTCTCCTCATATTCTCTGCATTACAGTGTGAATAATCAGGGATCAAATTCAAACAGCTTTGTGAGAGATTTAGAGGAGAAGCGTGAGACTTATCAAACTGCCTTCTTCTGAGAGAGAAGCACCACAAATTCCTTTCAGTATTTCAGAAGAGGTTAGCTTCGTTGATTTAAAAATACCTCTGAGGGATTACAGGGTGGAAGCAGGATACGTGAAAAGTCCTCATGAAGCTTTGCTTCACTTTCCATGTGGCAAGTTCACTGAGATAACTGAAACTAAAATGTTCCTTCTCTCAAGCCTAACTCTTCGTCCCAGACAACAAAATGCCATAAGTATGAATAAATAAAAGCCCTGGTCAATTCAAATGTCCTTCTAACAACTGCTAAATAGTATCAACTTCTTCACACAGAAATTTAGGCAGCTTCTTTTCAAACAGTGTTCCTCAATTATTTTCAAACCTAAATTTAAGTCATAGTCCCCACTTATTTTTTTTATTCTTTACCTCATTTAACTTGATTACTAAACACCAAGTCAGTTGGCATCTGTGCTTTCCTCATTACCGTTGCTGCACCCACTCACTGATTTCCTCATTAACTGCTTTCTGTGGTTCTTGGGCAAAGAACCACATTATTAAATATGAATTTCCTTTCTTTTTAGGGCTGCCAATTTTGCCATTTTCAGTCTCACTGGTCTCCTACTCTTTAGAGCAGCTGTGGTTAATTCATTGTAAGGAGTTTGGAAGATTCAACTCAATACTTGGAAGGTACATTTGTAGCAGCTGATGCCTTTCAGTGTGCCAGCCTTACTGAAGACGCCCTACTTTTCTCTATTTTAACCATCTTGGATTCTTTGTGCAGCATTTTTTAGGTTTTTCTCGAGTGGCAAAAAAGACAGGCAGATGACAGTTCCCAATATAAAATCAAGAATGTTTTAAATGAAATTTGTTTGTTCTAATAGCATTTGGGCACTCTTATTAGTTTAACGAAGAGAAGGACGAGGGGTGACATGATAACAGTGTTTAAATATCTCAGGGGCTGCTCCAAAGAAGAGGGAGTCAAGCTATTCTCCAAAGGACCTGAAGGCAGGATGAGAAGCAACGGATGGAAACTAACTAACTAATGAACCAGTGGAACAACCTGCCTCCAGAAGCTGTGAATGCTCCAACACTGGAAGTGTTTAAGAAGAGATTGGACAGCCATTTGTCTGAAATGGTATAGGGTTTCCTGCCTGAGCAGGGGGTTGGACTAGATGACCTCCAAGGTCCCTTCCAATATCATCATCATCATCATCCCTATTATTACTATTATTATTTTCCATACCATTAATTTTAATAAAAATATTTATATACCCCAATTTTATAAATTGTATAAATTCCCAATTCTGCTCTGAGGGCAGCAGTTGAAGTCCTTTCATCCACCCTCAAGATACTTCTCAGATATGTGATCTGATTTCTTCTAATAGTGATATAAATTAAATCCCAAAGTTCAGCTCAATATAAGTGCATAATAGAACGGTGATATTTTGTATTTAATAATTCAGTCTAAGGAAGTTGCATACCTATGATTTTTTTTTAATAAAAAAAATGAACAGTGCATTCACTTGTGCCTTCTGAGTGAGCTCCTTTGATGTTGAGGGAGCCCAGATCCAGTCCCAGAGAAAATTCCCCCAGGTGAGGAAAGGTGTGAACTTGCTCTGTTGCCTCCTCATCGATTAGCCCTATAGGGCAATGCTGTCATTTCCCAAAGACCATCACTTTTGACTTTGACTCATCTAAAATCAGATAATTATTATGAGAATAGGATCCAAGTCCTCTTAACAGCACATGCAACCCAAATGTCATATTGGCATCACCTTTTTCTTCAATTTTGGTACATATCAATCCTACTTCTCATGGCTCCATTGAGCCCCAAACACACTCTCAAGCAAATGAACAAAAATGGGATGGAAGGGACCATGGAGTGTTCCTCAATTATTTTTAAACCTAAATTTAAGTCATAGTCTCCACTTATTTTATTATTCTCTATCTTACTTAACTTGATTACTAAACACCAAGTCAGTTTGCATCTGTGCTTTCCTCATTACCGTTGCTGCACCCACTCATTACACAAAGTAATTGTCCGTTTCTTGGGGAATAGCAGGAGTTTGACATTATTTCAAGGTTTCAAGGCACTTTTATTGATGCAGCTCCCACAATTTCCTCATTAACTGCTTTCTGTGGTTCTTGGGCAAAGAACCACATTATTAAATATGAATTTCCTTTCTTCTTAGGGCTGCCAATTTTGCCATTTTCAGTCTCACTGGTCTCCTACTCTTTAGTCCACCTGTGGTTAATTGATTTCTAATTTTGCATGTTCATCTTCTATCAGGTCCTGTATCAAGGCTATTTGATGGGAGTCCACAGAAATTGGCTCCAGCCCTCAAGGCAAGGCTTAGTAGATGTGGCTCAACAACCACCTTTTCCACTCATTGCTGGGAACTTTCAACCCATTGCTCACCAACAACCAGGCTCAATATTGACTCCCTGAGAGACCCTCCAAGGATGCTTTTTCACTGCAACAATTCTTTGCATCTTGATTACTTAACATTTTCTGTATTATATTTCTGCATCTAACACAGAAATTGTTAAATCTTTCAGTGGGTTTTTTTTCTATTCTTCTCATCCTTCAGTGTAAGGATCCTTTCTCAGAGCAATTGTATCACAGATTGGGAGAAGAAAAAAAGACAAAAGAGAAAAAGATGGTGAAAAATAGGCAAATGTTGAAAAGTCATATTTAGTTTGTGAAACTAGGATGATTTTATATGTAACTAAGTCTGAGTGTTTTGTTTTGTGAAAACAGATTTTAAGTTACTGTGTTATTCAGGGCATGGGAAAAAGGTTGTGCTTCACTTTGAAATCCTCTCTAAATCTCTACAGCATCCATGGCAACTGGATGCGACACCTGAGAACCAACAGAACTTACAGAATAACCGACTTGGCAGGGACCTGCTAGTCCAATCCCATGCTGAAGCAGGAAAGCCCTACCATTCCAGACAAATGGCTTTCCAAATTATTCTTAAAAACCTCCAGTGATGGAGCACCCAAAACCTCTGGAGCCAAAATCTCACAGTTACTCCTATTGAGCCACATATCACCTATTCTATACCTGTGCATTCATTTTTTCTTGCCTAAGTGTAAAGCCATATTCTCACCACTGAAATTTAGAGATAAGTAATAAAAAAATATGGCCCCCATGAGATCCTTTGTAACTGAAGCAGCAGGAAACATTCAATGTAACCAACACTCACAGCTTTTGGAACCCAGTTCTCCTTCTCAATTTCAGTTGATCTTCTGTGTCCCACAGGACTCCTAATAAGGAGTGGTAAGGCCACACTTGGACTTCTGCCTCCAGTTTTGGTCACCACGATGTAAAAAAGATGTTGAGACTCTAGAAAGAGTGCAGAGAAGAGCAACAAAGATGATTAGGAGACTGGAGGCTAAAACATATAAGGAACGGTTGCTGCAATTGGGGATGTCTAGTTTAATGAAGAGAAGGACAAGGGGGGACATGATAGCAGCGTTCCAGTACCTCAGGGGCTGCAGGACAAGAAGAAATGGATGGAAACTCATCAAGGAGAGAAGCAACCTAGAACTAAGGAGAAACTTTCTGACAGTGAGAACAATTAACCAGTGGAACAACCTGCCTCCAGAAGTGGTGAATACGCTCCAACATTGGAAGTTTTTAAGAAGTGACTGGACAGCCATTTCTCCGAAATGGTATAGGGTTCCCTACCTGAGCAGGGGGTTGGACTAGATGACCTCCAAGGTCCCTTCCAACTTTATCATCATTATTATTATTAACCCTTAACTAAGACTGAAGGGATATCTCGAACTCTGCATATATTCTCTGTTTTCAGAGAAATAGAAATCACCTGGATGAGGGAGGAATACTTCAACGAAAGCCAAATCAGTCTGTGCTTCATCTGAGTGCCACAAAGACCCACCAGGAAGCAGAGCAGCTGTTTTCCCAAAACCCACCCATAAAAATGTGTCGCCCATGATAGCAGTGCCAACCCCAGATTTCCACCACTTAGTTCTAAGGGCTTTTCCCAAAGTCCAGCCATTGGTGAACATGGCCGAGCATTATCATCATGGACTGTAGAGTTTGGGCAGCAATTCAGTAAGGAATTTTCTTGCAAGTCCTGAGCCTCCCATCTTTTATAGCCATAGCAGGTTAGATGTTCAACTAAGTCTGCTGCTCTTCTCAGGGCTTTTGTAACAGCTAACAAACAGGAGTGTTTCAATACAAGGAAGATGCACCGTTGCCTTATGTAAGAACTATTTTGCAACAGTTCACTGAGGTGATATGATGCAATCATTATAACTCCATAAATAGAGAGCAACCTCTGCCCCAGGAGTAAGATTTGGTCCAGAACCAGTCTCAGCATGAAGATCCTTTATCTGCTGTTCACATTTCTTTTCCTTGCATTCCTGTCTGAACCAGGTAAGAAACAAAATTACTGATAATTTACAAAGGATTGGTAACTCACTCCTTTTTAAACAAATACGATCTTCACTGAAAGCAGGATAATCTTCAACATCTTTTTGTTTTACTTTACAGAAATAGCTTTGAACAGTATAGACTATTGAGAACATGAGCCTCCAAATATTTGAAAAATATGCCATTGATTTTTCTTTTGATTCACAATTCTTGAAAGAACTTTATTGGGGGTTTTGTTATTATAGCTTATTTTTGTTGATTTGCTTCACTTTAACATTGGTTTACCAAATTCTCAGCTCACTCAAGGTCTTCATCCAAAACACACAATGCAACTGGCCACTGTAACACAGCAAGGATCCATGGCAATACTGGAGAGAAATATATCACAGCAAGGTCTATCCTTCATATGAAATAGAATTATTTCTTCCCTCCTACATTAGTAGATGTAGGCTTACCAGCTTATTCATCTTTGAGTCAGACTTCAAACGTGGGTTAAGAGCTGATTTATTTGAGCTGCTGCAGGAGATCAGCAGAGATGGATCTGTGTGGTCAGAGAAAACTTGCTGTGGTCCTAGGAATCCTGCAATTCTTGGAAGGATGCTTCCATTCCCATCTTGGATGAACGGTTACAAAAGCTGATGGAGTTAGCAGAGATGGCTAAACTGACAGCTTTGATAAAAGAAAAGAATATAAGTACTTTTGTTTGTACTTGGATACTGCTTCTGGACTTTGTGCTATAATTTGCTATAATTTGTGCTACAATTTGCTATAATTTGTGCTATAATTCTATAATTTCACACAGTCTCATTCTTCCCTTTTGGTTTATTTATTTATTGTAGTGATTACTTTGCCACTGATGTCTTCCAGCTAATGTAGTTGCTTGGGCAGAAATAGTATAAAATCAGATTTAAGCTTTTCACTAAGATCTTGGAAAGAAGCAGAAAAAAAATTCTTAAGATTATTTTTTGTCAAGTTAAATACCATTTTGATACCATTTAAATACACCTTAGAATAAGAATGACTTTGTCTGATGACTTAATATCAGCACAACCTGGAACTTGATAAAGATAAATATGCCATTGATTTTTCTTTTGATTCACAATTCCTGAAATAACTTTATTGGGGGTTTTGTTATTGTAGCTTATTTTTTTTTTGAGTACACTTCACTTTAATATTGGTTTACCAAATTCTCAGCCAAATATATCTTGTTTGAATAAGGAGGCACAATGGAGAAACAGTTTGGTCTAGTGATTAGAGCAAAACACGACAACTCTGGGTACTGAGTTCTAGTCCCACCTTGGGCCTGAAAACTGACTGAGTGAATTTGGCTAAACTGACAGTTTTGATAAAAGAAAGGAATATAAGTACTATTGTTTCTGCTTGGAAACTGCTTCTGGCCTTTGTGCTTGAGGTGGAAAAAATGATACTATGATTTTGGGGTTTACTGATTAGACTGATTTGTTGATAGAGAAATGGCTAGTTCATACTAATACAGAAATGCAAAAAGTTGAGATTTGATTTTCATGCCTTATTTTATTGCAACAGGGAATCGGAAGTCAACGCCTTTTGTTTCTTCCCCCCCTTTCCACATTTCCTCTTTCCCTATTGTTGTTCCTTACTATTTGCTTTTTATTTTGATATTTTTATGTTATAAATGAATAAGAATATAAATTGATAAAGGAATCCTGCAGTTCTGTAGAAGGAGGTAGTGTCTTGGAAGGGAAAATATATTTAAATATTAAGGAATATTTACTCATCGTTTACCTGTCTCCTCTTTTCCTTTTCATAGGGAATGCCCAACGACGGTGTCTTCGTCGAGGAGCACGCTGCTTTCCCAAAGGATGTCCTCCGAGATATTTTAACCTTGGGCAGGTGGACTGTGGGCCGCAACAGAAGTGCTGTATACGGTAAGAAAACTCTCCTCCAATAGAGATACTACAGAGTACATAATGAGATTCTCTGCCTGATATTGTTTGCATTCACAAAGCTTTGCAAAGGAAAGAATTTACTTTAAACTCACTTTGATCAACTTATTATTTTTCTCATTTGTATAGGAGAGGTGGAAAATAATGCCATCTCCATCTACGACCATGGATATCTTCAAGATATGGCCAATGACCTGAGATTGCCGCCTGCTATCGCTTTATCTTTCTTTATCTAAATAAAATTGCTACCTATCAAACTCTAAAACATTTGTGGAGAGAGAGAGAGAGAGGGAGGGAGGGAGGGAGAGGGAGGGAGGGAGGGGAAGAGAGAAACTGGGAGGAAAGGAGGGAGGGGGAGAGAGAGGGAAGGAGGGAGGGAGGGAAGGAGGGGGAGAGAGAGGGAGGGAGAGAGGGAGGGGAGAGAGGGAGAGAGAGAAAGGGAGGGAGGGAGGGAGAGGGAGGGAGAGGGAGGGAGAGAGGGAAGGAGCAAGGGAGGGGGAGAGAGAGGGAGGGAGGGGGAGAGAGAGGGAGGGGGGAGGGAGAGGGAGGGAGGGAGGTGTTGCCTGCTCTTCAACCACATATTATGCTATAATTTCACACAGTCTCATTCTTCCCTTTCAGTTTATTTATTTATTACTTTGCCACCGATGTCTTCCAGCTAAGGAGGAAGGGCTGTGGGGCGGCAGTGGCGATAGGTGGGCAGTCCTGGAAAAGGCCTCTGGGGTCTCAGGTGGAGGGAGGGAGGCGCTGGGTGCCAAAATGGGGCAGGACCCTCCAGTTGGGAAGGAGAGAAATGGCACAAATGGCTGGGTGAGTGAAGGGGGAGTCTCAGGTGTCTCCCAGTGGCTCCCCAGAAGTGCTTGAAGGGCACCACGCCTCCTGGCATCCTGGTCCTCAAACGTGGGCTTGAGGGGAAGCAGAGAAAGGGGGCCCCGAGCAGGAGGGGAGTCCTGCCCCTCCCCCTCCCTGGAAGGAGGAGGAGGCGGGCCGTCAGGAGGGGCCCCAGGGCCCATCGTCCCCAGCCGCTAGCAAAGGAGGGACCCAAACGAGAAGCGGGAGGAGGGGGAGGCCTTCCGTGAGAGACTGGCGGAAGACGCCCCCTGGAGGAGAGAGGGGGAACTCTCTCAGTGCCAGCAGGAGGTAGATTTGCTGGGGGGGGGTCTGGTGGGGGAGGGGAGGAACTTCCTGCTGGACTCCGCCATCCTCCCCGGGTGGACAAAGGCAGGCAGAAGCTCAACTGGTCCAGCAGATCTACTCTCTGCAGGAAACGTTGGATCTAAAGGGGGAGGAATTATGGAGGGAGGGGGCTGAAACTTTTTGGGGTGGAGGGAAAGTAAGATCCATGCCCCCCCTCTCTCTCTGCCTTTGGGGGGGGGCGGGGAATATGGGGAAGGGGGCAGAATGAGTGACACTCCTGAGGGGTCCCAGCCCTTCAACCTCCCACCTTCCCTGGGTCCCCCCAACTTATCTTTTTCCCCCCAACCTTCAGCCCAACTCCCTGCCTTGGGATGATTTTCGAGATTCAGACTTGTGTCGTCTCCCCCTCCCCAAAAGCCCCCCTGCAGCCCCCCCAAGAGCATCTCAAAGGGAGGGTCTCCAGCCCCCCTCACGATAGGGATTGTTTTGGGGAGCCATAGGGGAGCCATTCAGAGCCCCCCCAAATGCTCCTCTCTCGCTTCCCCCCTCCCTCCAGGTCCCGATAGAGCAACGGGGGATTATGGGGTGGGGGTTTCTTGGCTCCTCCCCAAATTCAGAGCCTCCCCCGGAAGGGACCGAAGCTCAACTCCGGCCTGACTTTGAAAGCCTCAAATTTGAGATTTGGGGAGAAAACTTGAAGTCTTTGAAGAAGCAAAAATACTTTGGCCAAAATGCAGCTTTTTCCTTGTGTGGATTCAGGTCTGAAAATGCCTCAGTTTCCCTCTTTCTCTTTCGCTTTCCCTCCCCTTCCTCTTTCCATGCAGCCGCTCCGACCCGGCCATTTTGGAGGGGGGGGCGATAGAGGGGCCCGGCTGCGACTCCCCACCTCTGCTGCAATCGGGAAAGAGGGGGTCCCTCTCCGCCCTCCTGGGGGGGAGGTGGGGAGGGAAGGGGGAGGAGACCACGCAGAGATCGAGGCTGTCGCTGGCTCCCGTCACTCTTACCGTCTGAAGAGCTAGCAGCTTTCTTCCCCCTCCCCCCCCACGAGTCTCGGGGGTGATTCCCAGCCCCCTCCTCCCCCCAAACCTCCTCCTCCCCCGCCCACCCCCCTCCTTACCGGGGGTCTCCTTCCCCCCTTCGCTTCCGGGGATCCGGGCCAGCGCTCCAACTACCAGCAGCAGCAGCATCAGGGGGAGCCCAGCGGAGCCCATGGACGCCGCCCCACAAGCGCCCCAGAGAGAGAAGAGACGGAGACGCGGAGGCTCCCAGCCCCAGAGGCGGAATTGGGGGGAGGGGGCGTTTTCCTCGAACTTCGGAATTGGGAGGGCCCAGAAGCAGGAGGACCAATCGGAATTCTCCCTTCCGCAGCGTCATCGGTCTCCGGGCAGAGTCTCCCTTGACTTCACCCGATGGAGGAGAGAGTTGGGCGCAGAGGGAGAAGCGGAGAAGCGGAGAAGGGGGGGGGGATTTTATGGGGGGGGGGAATCAGCCCTGGGACCCCCTCCCCAGAATCGACCCTCTTGAGGTTGGCTCCGTTCCTCTGGGTGGGAGTGGGAGGGGATATTTTGCCAGAAGAAGGGGAAAAAAATCCATATCCATGGACGGGATTTATAAGAGGATCCGCGCAGGTTTTCTCCCTTGTGAAAGATCTCAGTGCTATTTTAAGAAGGAGGGAGGGATGGACAGCATAGTAAACCAAAGAATACATTTATAATTTATAAAATAACCCGGACAGTTAATAGAAATTCTGTGGACTTCAGTAATTCTATATACTCTCAAGTATAGGATTACAGCCTTATCCATTAAAATCTAAAAACTTCCCCCCCAAACTATCCCAAAAACCACACATTCTTTTTTTTTTTTTTTATGTTTCACTACATCCATGGAAGCCATTTTTTCTAGGACATTCGGGTTGTGGTCAGTTCCGCAAAGGCGGGTCAGGCCGATCCTGAATTCCCGATTATGTTCAAAAGAGCTTTGGGGGTCCAGAGGGGGCCTGAATCCTTCCAAAGGAATTGGGGGGGGGGTCTGGAGGGGTCACACTCCCCCCTGGCCCAGCACCAGCCCCTCAAGCCAGAGCCGGGTCCCCCCCCCCGCAGCCGAAGGAGGCTGCCCCACAGTTGTGTCCATCCATCCAGTCGCCCAAAGTGGGTCCCAGATCCAGGCAGCGTCTGTGTGGGGGGGGGGGCTCCATCGCTCGCCTGATCAAAGCAGAACTCCTGGACTCTTTTCGTGTTTCCCCAGGAAGATTTTGGTTTTCTCTGAGTTCCTCCTGCCCCCCCAGCCCTCCACCCCCCCCCCACACACAAACACACAGAGAGGAACTTTGTTTGTTTCTGCAACCCCCGACAGCTGGAGAAGTTCTGGAGTTTCGCTTTCCCCCCCCGCCCCCGGCCTGAAGCGCTGGGCTCCCCCGAAGCGGAACCGAGGAACTGGCCCTGATCCAGCAGGCAACAAGCCCGGATTCTTCCCCAGGGCAGCTCCGGGACTCTCCCGCTTCTCCCCCCGTGGCTGAGTCTCCCCCTCGGTCCTCCGACCTCCCCGCTTGAAGCGGTTGAGGGGCCCCTCCCGACCCCCGGGGAGACCCCGGACAGCCCAGGGAGGAAACCCAGGGAGGGCTGGAGAAACGTCCCCAAAGGACCCAAAGGCTCCGATTCTCGATTTTCCTCCTTCACACGTTACGGGGAGACTCGGCTCTCGGGGGGGGGGGAGGTTGAAGGGGCTCTGATGCCGGGAAAGGTGGAAGGAAAGAGAGGGAAAGGAGGAGAAGCAGGGAGGGGGAGGGGCTCAGCTGCAGTGGGGGGAGGGGGATGCTGAGGGAGGACCTGGAGGAGTGGGGGAGGGTCTCCCCAGAGAAAGTCTATCCATGGGGGGGGGGGGTTAAACGTTGACACCGACTTGATGGCACAAACGATCTTCAGCCCATCTGGTTCAAGGAGATCTCCCGTCTTTTCCCCACCAATTAAAGCGCTGGGGATGGAGATGACTTCACAGCAGTTCATTTCATGGCTGTTCAAAGTTACAAGGACACTCAACAACCCGACTCTTCGCCTAATATTTCTTCTTTTTAATTTTTTTATTGTTTTTAATGTTTTTTTTAATAATTTCATGTATATACCTGTGTTTAGCTTTGTGTATCCAACCGAGTCACTTGTTGTGAGATGGGTGGTTATATAAATTTGATAGCTAGATAATATAGAGGGGGCGGTAGAGAGATAGAGATGATAGATAGATGATAGAAGAGATAGATATAGATAGATAGATAGATAGATAGATAGAGAGAGAGAGAGAGAGAGAGATAGATAGATGAGAGAGATAGATAGATGATAGATAGATGATAGATAGATGATACATATATAGATAGATAAATAGATGATAAATAGATGATAGAGAGAGAGAGATGGATAGATGAGAGAGATAAGACAGAGAAAGAGAGATAAATAGATATATAGACAGACAAACAGACAGACAGACAAGATAGAGAGATAGACATAAAGAGATGAGAGAGATGAGGGGGTGGCAGGGAGAGAAAGAGGGAAAGAGGGAGAGAAGGAAAGAGAGGGGGATAGAGAGATAGAGATGAGAGAGATGAGAGAGAGATGAGAGAAAGAGGATAGACAGACAGACAGAGATAGATATATAGACGGACAGACAGATAAGATAGAGAGGGAGAGATGTGGATAGACACAAAGAAATGAGAGAGATGAGAGGGAGAGAGTGGGAGGGAGGGAAAGAAAGAGGGAAAGAGGGGGAGAGAGGGAGAGAGAGAGAGAGAGGGAGAGGGAGAGAGAGAGAGAGAGAGAGAGAGAGATTCTGGGATTTCCAGACCGCTTCATCCCAGGACTAGCCTGGACTGGCCTTGCAGAGTTGCTGAGATCAGCCCTGCTGAGGGAGGGATTTTCACCTGCTGACGGGGAGTCTTTCCTCTCCAGATCATCCTAAAAGCCCTTGTGGAAGAGAGAAAATAGCGTCTCTGAGACGAGACTCAAATGAAGGAGCTGCTGCTTCTTTACCCGTCATATAAAGTGTTTGTTTTCATCTTCCAAAATACGTTCTCCTTGTGGCACACTGATCAAAATGGGTGAAATAACCAAATTAGTTAATTCCCATTCTAAAAAGCATGCTTTCAAACCGGCGCAAAGAATGGCAAGAACACTGGATTAAAAAACACCAATGTAAGGCAGAGTTAGGGGGGGTCTTATGGGAAACAGAAGGAGACCATTTTTCCTAGGCAGCAAAAGGAGGGAAAGAAAGGGAGCAAATGGATCAGTCTCTAAGGAAGGATTTGGCCCGAAGGCTTTGAATTAAAGCGGTTGGGAGTCTCCTGGCCTTTCTCCACCTTTGATTTCAGTGCCCAGGGGAGGCGCCCCAGATGGGAAGCATCCAGAATCTGGTTTGCAAAAATGTAACAGAATAACAGAATAACACAGCTAGAAGGGACCCTGGAGGTCCTCTAGTCCAGCCCCCTGCCCATGCAGGAGACCCTATACCACTTCAGACAAATGGCCGTCCAGTCTCTTCTTCAAAGCCTCCAGTGATGAAGCCATCACAACTTCCTGAGGCAAGCAGTTCCACTGATCAATTGTTCTCACTGTTAGGAAATTGCTCCTTAAATCCAGATCTTCCATCCATTGCTTCTCGTCCTGCCTTCAGGCGCTTTGGAGAATAGCTTGACTCCCTCTTCTTTTGGGCAGCCCCTCAAATATTGGAAGACTGCTATCATGTCCCCCCTCGTCTTCTCTTTGTTAAACTAGACTTACCCAATTCCAGCAACCATTCTTTGTATGTTTTAGCCTCCAGTCCCCTGATCATCTTTGTTGCTCTTCTCTGCTCTCTTTCCAGAGTCTCAACTTGTTTTTTACATCGTGGCGACCAAAACTGGTTGCGATATTCCAAGTGTGGCCTTACCGAGGCCTTGTAAAGTGCTATTAAAACTTCAGGTGATCTTGATTCTCTCCCTCTGTTGAGGCAGCCTAGGACTCTTAGGGAGATTGGAGTCCGGTGGGGCTGACCCCCTAGTTCCCTTCTCTACTTTATGAGGGACAAAGTTGTCTGCTAGGTTCATCAGGAGCCTGCTGGATCTCCCACTAGGCGCAAAAAACTGTCTCCCAGTTGATGTCAGGGTGGTCAAAGTCCCCCATTGCTATTTTGCTCTGTTTTCTCCATGCCTTAGCTAACTGATTAAGAAAAAGTTCATCTATTTCCTCTGTTGGGTTGGGGGCTTTATAGTACACCCCAATGGTGATGTCGTTCTGTTTTCCCTTTTTTAACCCAAATGCTTTCGAGGAGATTTTTGTCTTTGTTCTGTAGCATTTCTGTAGTTATTTCTTATATATAGTGAACTCCACCTTTTATTAAGTCTGTTTCTTTTCAACACTTTAAATATTAAGATACTAAGTTTAGTAGATGGAACAGTAAAGTGGACAATGGGCCGGGACACAGAGTTGTAGTTGGTTGGTTGGAGAGTGCTGGCTCCTGTGTGAGGTTATCTATGCAATGATTGGTTGCTGTGGGTGTAAAGGGGGCGTTTCCCCCCTTTCCCCCACCTTTTTCTTCTGTGTGCTCCGTCTGCTGATTGGTTTATCTCACAATGTTTCTGTGTTCCTGATTATCTTTTCTGCTGTGAATATAAATGCTAAATAGATTTATATAACACTACAGGTTTGTGTCATTTGGACAGCTGCTTTGCAATACAGATGTTATACTTATGGATGTAAAACTACAAGTTTGTGTCATTGTCTCCCACTTCACTTGAACAGCTGCTGCGCAATTCCTCGACATTAAATCTCTTAAGTTGTGCCTTCCAGTTGTGGGTTTCATCCCACTAAGTTTCAGTGATTGCAATGTCATACCTGCCTTTGGGTTTCAAGTTCTCCCTGATTTATTCCTCGTACTTTGAGCATTGTTGTAGAAGCATCTGAGTCCCTTTTGACTGACCCTGTGTTTGGTTTCCACATCCCCTCTTTTTGTGTCTGAGTTCTCCTTTTTCCTTTCCATTTGGTTGATTGCCCACAGATTTGTGCTTGGAATTAGCTTCTAAAAAATCCATCTCTCTCCTCCTTTGGTTTCAGTTTAAGACCCTTCAGATAGGACAAGCCAGTTGGCTTCCAAAGACGACATTCTCAGTTCTTATGAAGTGTAGCTCATCCCCTGCCAGAAGCCCCTCATGTGGGTATTGTAGACCATAGTCCAAGAATAAAAAGTTCTCTCGACAGAACCATCCTCTAAGCCAGGAGTTGACTTCAAAGGCTGTGCGTATCCTCATTGGATGCTGATCTTTATTGGGAGTACAGAAGGGGACACCACCTGTGCTCCCATATCTTTGGTTTTAAATCTCTACCTGCTCATAATCTCTTGATATTGTTTCCAGGGACTTTGTGTATCATTCATCCCCACATGAAAGAGGAGAAAGGAATAATAAAATAATCTGTGGATTATTTTTAGTAAGCCTCTCACTCACATCTTCCTGGGAAACAGCTAACCGCTAGTTTGACTGTCCATTCTGCAAACTGCTGGTTCAGTTCCTCTGAGCAATAAATCCTCAATCACCAACACATGATTTTGTTTATCTTAAGGAAGTCTGGTCTGATTTTTTTCTGCAATTGATACATTTGGTGTTGTCCCTTTTCCAGGTACCCACAGGTCCTCTTCCAAGGGAGGGGGTGTTATTGACAGGAGCCCAAGTCTTCTCTGTGTTTGAGACTGTTCCTCCACCGACCTAGTCTTTATGTGCCCCAGATGAGGAGTGGGAGGGGAAAAATCAGCCCTTGGAGATCGATGCCAAGGGAATCCTGCAGAACCAGTCTGGATGACTTCTGGAGGGGGCAAGGCTCAGTGGGAGAGCTATCTAGGGCATCTAGGGGTGCTGGGGAGAAGGGAGGGGTCTTCGACTCACAGTTGCCCCCTTGATCTTTCCTCTCTCCCACAGAGCTGCTCTCCCTCCCTCCCCCCTGATGGCAAATGTCTCCTACACCAGGAAGGGCTTCGGCTGGACTTTCTGCTGTGGCCCAAAGATGCCCTGGGGAGGACACCCTTCCCAACACCCCCTGCCCAGGAGCCCTCAGACCAGGGAGATGGACATCAGGGCGACCTTCCCAGAGATCAAGGCCATTGGCCACAGGACCACTCAGGGCCTTTTCTGAGGGGGAGGTCTCATATGAGCTCCAGTTGGGGGCCAAACGTGAGACTCTCACAGGACTCTCTCTGTTGGGGACCATCGGGTCAGGATGGGGTCCTCCACCCAGGACATGAAGCAGGAGGACCCTCAAACTGTGTAGGAGACACTGCTCTAGGGGTCTCCTCTGCCCAGAGGGACGGGGCTTCAGACCCAAAGGAAGCAGGGGCTGTGGAGCGGCAGTGGTGATAGGTGGGCAGTCCTGGAAAAGGCCTCAGGTGGAGGGAGGGAGGGGTTGGGTGCTAAAATGGGGTAGGACCCTCCAGTTGTGAAGGAGAGAAATGGCACAAATGGCTGGGTGAGTGTAGGGGGAGTCTCGGGTGTCCCCCAATGGCTCCCTACAAGTGCTTGAAGGGGACCATGCCTCCTGGCATCCTGGTCCTCAAAAGGAGGCTTGAGGGAAAGCAGAGAAAGGGGGCCCCGAGCAGGAGGGGAGTCCTGCCCCTTCCCCTCCTTGGATCTGCCAACCCTCCTCCCAAACCAGTTTTGACTTCGGACCTGAAGTAGCTGGGATGGTTGATCCAGAGGTAGGGGAGGTGTCAATGTGGGGAGGGGAAGGGGAGAAGCAACAACGCTCCTGCGGGGAAGAGGGAGGAAAGAAGAGGAGGAAGAGGAAGGAGGAATTCCAGGATTTTTCCTACAATGTTTATTCTTTTATAGCAAAACGAAAGGAAGGGATTCGGATGAAGAGTAATGAAGATGAAGCTGCTGTGGATTTAAAGCCGGGAGAGATTTGGGTGTCTGGACTGACAGGTAGTTCCAGAGTCCCAGGGGTCAGTCTAGATGGACTCCACCGCTCCCTCACAAGAAAGCCAGAGTGGTCTCAGCAGGAAAAGCTCCAGGCTGCCATTCTCCTCCTCCCCCCAATTTAAAATCTTGACCCTCCATTTTTCAGAGGTTGCAAAAGAGAGACAGAAATTCATCAGCTAATGGAAAAAAGCCCCTTCCTTTCCCACCAGGAAGCAGGAAGGACGGCAGAGTTAATTCATGAGTGCTGTAGAAAAAAAGAGATGGGGAGAAAGTTAGAAAATAAAGTGAAACCAGTGTAAATAGCTTATTATTCCTCTCTTTCAGCCACCCCCCCAGACAGGCGCACATTACAGGGGGGTGGTTGATGGGCAGGAACAAAATGAGGGAGTTTCCCCCCCTTTTTTTCAAAGAGGAAAAGGATGCAAAGGACCAGCAATTCATCTCCAGAGGCTTATGGAATTTTTCCCAATTGACTTAACTGGGGAGTTAATCAAGAGAGGAGCCCCACCCCCCAGACGTTTCATATTAACAAAGAAGAAGGGGCCAGGATGAGGAGTGGCAGCAAAGCCGGGTGTCGCTTTGCCAGAAATTGTGTGAAATGTCACAAGGAGACTTCCCTTCTCTTTTGCAATTTCCCAAAACCTGGAAATCTCCTGGGCCAGATTTTAGTGTTTATGTGTCTGTGCTTGTTTTTCATTGCACTGTTTTCAGGTCTCTTTAATGAAAAGCTGCCCAAAATTTCAAATATTTGTGTTATCCACAGCTAGGGGGTTTTGTTCGGGCACATTTTTCTTTTAAAGGATCAATTAATGAATATTAAAGAAACATCTATAACTTGGGGAGAAACTCACCTGCAGGAGGCTGGATGGGAATTGCTGGAATGAGAAAAAGACTCAATCAGGACCCTTCGTGGGATGGAGGACTCGGGGGGGGGGCTCCCTATCGATAGCCCATAATAGGTTGCAGGATGCTCACTTATACAATAGACCCTCAAAGAACAGAATTTCCTAAATTTCCAGGGGGGCCTCCTTGCCATCTGCTAAGCTTGCTGAGAGGCCTCCCCTGGATGGTCCCCTCCCCCACAATCTCTTATCCAGCCCCCAGACTCACCTTTCTTGCTCTTCAGGTAGAGGGAGAGCCCCATGGCAAAGAAGATCACCCCAATCACAGCTGCCACAATCCCCGTCCAGAGTTTGCTCCTGGCAGAATTGGAGGAACGGGGCTCTGGGGAAGGAGAAGGAGCTTCACTGAGTAGGAACATCAGTGCCAGCTTCCCCCCCAGGAGGGTCCATCCCAGCTCCCCCCACAAGGAGGGTCTCTGCCCTTTCTCAGGATAGGAGGGGGTCCCCAGAGGGGGAGGGGAGGGGCTCACCCCATTGGACGGTGATTGGGGCTTCCAGGCTGGCATGCTCCACCTGGCAAGTGTAGACGTCCCCCCTCTGGGGCTGGGTCTCCAGCATCACGTGGAGCTGGTAGGTCCAGTCTCCGTTCTGGAGCTCCTCCCCGAAGGCCATGCCCTCCTTCTCTGGCTGCCCATTCTTCATCCACCGGACCTTGATCTCCACAGGGTAGAAGCCCCTCACGATGCAGAGGAGGATGGTGTTAGGGGAAGTGGGATCCAGCTTGGTGGGGGAGATGGAGACGGTCGGCTTGGCTGGAGGGGAGCAGGGGGAGGGGGAGAAGGGACATGGGGGGGAGACACAGGAGGGACCATTACAGGAGACCAAGTTGGTCAGTTCAGGCCAAGAGCCCTTTTCAGTTTTGAAAATAGTATTTGTTTTAAGTCATTTCCAAATCAAATTGCAGCAAGAAATTAAATGGGATCCTGAAAGATGGAAAAACATAAATCGTTCCTGGTTGGGATCAGTTTCCATCATCAAATTGCACCAGTCCAACAGAAATAAATACTGGAAACGTTCCAAAACGGAAGGAATTTCCTGCCAGATGTGTGGGAGACGGAAAGAGACCCAGAAGATGGGGAAGACACACAGCATGTTTTGGAGAATTGCAGGGATCCCATTCAAAAGAAAACCACATTTTTAAAAAAATAGGTAGAATACCGGAACATTTATTTATTTATTAAATTTGTTTGCCACCATCTCATGATAAAATGACTCTAGGCAGCTTACAGCAGGGCTTTTCAACTGGTGGTATGTGTACCACCTGTGGTACATGAGCACATGACAGATTGTATGCTGCCCTGCCCAGCCATGTGGGGGGGTGTAGTGGGGGAATGAAGGAGCCAGCACAGGCAAGGACTTACTGTGAGAGAGTCCTCTGGAGCTGCAGAGTGACTGGGGCGAGGCAAAGGCCCCAGGCTCACTTCCAGCTCACCCCCTCTCCCATGAGAAAGGAGGAGGAGGGTGCGGAGACAGGAGAGGCTATAAAAGGAGGCAGTTTGGGTCTGGAGAAGGAGAGAGAGAAAAAGAAGCAGCCTTGGGAGGAGGTGGAGTCAGCTCTAGCTGCACAGAATGGAAAGAAGGAGGAGGGTGGGGGGGAGAGGAGAGGAGATCAAGCAGGCCGGCCACAAGTGGATCTACAACTTCTGTGGCAGCCACCTGTGCTGGCAGCAACCAAGAGGCAAGGAACGTAGGGAGGAGGAGTTGCTCTCCATGAGGAATGAAGAAAGGCAGCAATCAAGAAAGGCAGCAATGAAGAAAGATAGCAATGAAGAAAGGCAGCACCGGCTGGAGGTGAGACAAGGAGGGAGATGGAGAGTGGAAGGATTCTTTTGTGTTTTTGTGACTTTGAAGTTCTGGGATTTGTGCACTGGGGATTTTGTGTTCTTAAGGAGTGTTTGGCAATTTCTATTTGGCTGATGGCTGATGTCTCATGTTAGCTTCTACTGCTCTGCTATTCTTAGGTGTAAGATTTGCTGCAAGGGATTTTGAAGTATTTTTCTCCTGAATGGATTTTGCCTGTACTTACAAATGGAGACATTTGGGGAGGCTGCCTTAGCCAGCAGCCATACGTACTACATTTTTTTTCTTCCTTAAGTACCAACTATACTCCTTAACTTTCCTTTTTAGCCAGTAGCTAATTCTTAAAGGGGAATGCGCCTTTTTAAGCTAGTTCCCTCAATGGCTTGTCTTTTCTGTCTCTGGAGGCTTTTCCTTGTTCAATGAATCTATGGAAGAAGGGAAATCGGGGGTGGGTCAAATTCTTCCTTCAGAGGGTGGGAGGTGGGGAGGGGTCCCACCCTCCTGCTTGGGATGGGGGGCAGGGAGGGGTCTAGGACCACTCAGCCAACTCAATGCAGCACAAAAGTTACACAATAAGGAAGAAATGGAGAAAGAGAATCAGGAAAGGAAGGAGGCCAAGGGAGGAGGAAAATGAAATATGAAAGACAAAATTTTAAAAAAACATTTTTAAAATTATTTTAAATAATTGAACAAAATTGTTGAATTGTCCTGCAGTGAATTGCCCCATTCCGGACAGGGAGGGGGGAAAGGATCTGGGGGGGGGGAATCTTGGGGAAAGAGAAGGTGGGGGCAGCTGGTGACTGAGGAGATCAGGCAGATCCCAGGATCACAGAAGAGCCTTAGAAGGGATCCCTCTTGATCTCCTCCTTCAGCAAATGGCACAACTGTTGGGTGGATTAATGGGCGGGGCTGAGTGAGCCCCCCCAAGAGGGTCCTTCTTAGATCCACTCCAGATGAGAGAACTTTTGCTAGCAACGTTTTTCTCTCTTGAGGGATTCTCTGTTGAACAGCTCATTATATAAAGTTTAAGAACGTGTAATTTTTAAAGGTTTGGTTATTTGTTATTGAATCCTGGGATCTGGTCGGGATTTTTTTATGAACAGTTAATTATTCTCCTAGGTTTGCAGGGAAGAATTTAGGAGAAAAAATGAATTCCAGACTGAATATGCGGAGAACAAAATCTGTGTTGGTTCCCCTTAAATATTCCATAATTTCCGGAAGGAGCAGATGCCCAGCATCTCCCCGTAAAATGCCTTTTTCTCTTGGTATCTGGCAGTTTTTCTCTCATGGAAGAAAGACCTTATTTAATTCTTTGGTAGCGTGTTATTTTTGGAGACCCTGGGCTCACAATGGGAATATTAAATTGATCCAATTTTTGAGTAATGATGCTTTAAAGACTTTGGATTCTACCAAAGGAATATAATTTCCCTGTAAAGGCCAAATGGCAACAACTGCAGATGAAACTCTTGTTTTGCACAATGAAACCTTATCATTTGATAGAAATAAATAAGGCTTTTTATATATACAAAGAAATAAAACTAGACCAATAAACATAGGTGATTTGCAAGGAATCTGGATGAGAGAATTCAACCATCCATAGATTCCATGGCACCATTTCAGGGCTGAATGAAGGTGGGATGTGTTTCTTATGACCCCCAATCCAATTTTTATCTTGGTGGGTGTTTTGGGACTCCCTTCCCCAATTCAGGAACCTTCCCAGGTGTGAAGAGGGAAGCGATTTGGCTGCAGGTGAAGCCGAGTCTGTGGCCAAAAAGGGGGTTTCCAGGGGGGCTTTTTTCCCAGACCCCCAAAATTGGCTGAACCAAATTTCTCAGCCTTTGAATCAGCTTCTGCTCAAGACAAACACCAGACTAGAATTACATTTTAGTTTAAACATTGAATGGTGATTATGAATTCTAACTGGCTTCCTTTATTTGTTTGTTGGATTTAAAGGTACAAATGACGCTGAATAAAGAATAAGAAATAAAATGAACTGGAAGGGGAATAGGAGACAGCAGACGAAAGAGCCTTCACTAATTCCCTTTTCCAGACCGTTGGAAGTTCAATTTAATTCAAAAATCCCAAAGGCCCCAGAGGTGAAGGGAGCTCCCCCACCTTCTGGAAAGGGGTCAAAATGGGGCTCTGGGGTTTTGCTTGGGGGGCAGAGAAAAGGATGCTTTTAATGAATTTTTCCCACTGAATTTTAATAGTTCCTGCCTTTTAGATGTTCAATTGTATAGCCTATTTTCGTGCTTTGATATTTTATCTGTACACCACCCAGAGTTCCTCTGTGAAAAAGACAGATAGTTTTAAAAGTTGATAAATAAATCAATAAATATTATTGATTTATTAATTTAAAATATTATATTGAAATGGTATATAGCAGGGGTAGGCAACCCAAAACACTCAAAGAGCCACTTGGACCCGTTTCCCACCAAAAACAAAACACCGGGAGCTGCAAAACCCTTTTGATATCTAAAATGAAGATAACATTGCATATATCCTTTTTTACCTTTATTATAGGTGTGTGTGTGTATGTGTGTGTGTGTATGTGTATGTGTATGTGTATACATACATACATACATACATACATACACACATTAAACATAAAAGTAAAAATATCACTCTTGGGAATATCCATACTATTAAAACAATGATCACCAAGGGAATGCTTTAAGAGAATAAAATTACATACACACACAGGTAAAAAAAAGGATATATGCAGCATTATCTTCATTTTAGATGTCAAAAGGGTCTCTCTCTCTCTCTGTGTGTCTCTCTCCCTCCCTCCCTCTCTATCTGCCCTTGGTCTGCCACTCCTCTTCCCCCACTCTCTTTCTTTCTCTCTCTCTCTCTCTCTCCCCCCTTTCTCTCTTTCTCCCCCCCCCCCATCTGCTGCTCACCTGGCAAGCTTCAAGCTGTTGTCCAACAAGCTCAGGGGTAGGCAACCTCGTCTCTTTTATGACTCATGGACTTCAACTCCCAGAATTCCTGAGTCAGCCTAGCTGGGCTAGCTAGCTCTCTCCTGCTCTTCCTGCTTCCTGCTTCCTGCAGAGATGCAGCAAAGGGAGGAGCTCCGCCCAGTAAGCCTTTCAGCTCCTCGGAGAACGCTGTGAGTGCACTCTCTTTTACACGCACACACACACACACACACACACACACACACATACACACACACAGAGAGAGAGAGAGAGAGAGAGAGAGAGAGAGAGAGAGAGAGAGAGAGAGAGAGCAGGGAAGCGCAATTGCCTCTCTCTGTCTCTGTCTCTCTCTGCAAAGGCAGAGGAGGCTGGGAGCCACAGGGGAAGGCTCAAAGAGCCGCATGCGGCTCCGGAGCCGCAGGTTGCCGACCTCTGGTGTATAGTATATAGATTATATTGAAATATCTGTATATATTGGGAAAGAGAGAGACCTTGCTGGATTCCTCCCCCCCCAAAGAAAAATATAATATTTGGTATAATATTCTGGAAAGAAGTTTTTCTGGGCAGGGGAAACTTTGGACCTTGGGAAGAGAAGGAAGATCTTGGGGCCAATGGGAAGGAGAGGAATCTATTCCTTCCCTTTGGCATGTTTCATGGTCATCCTTTAGAATTTTAAACTTTTTAGCTGTAATTTAATTTTAAAGCTTAGTTGTTATACACTTTTATTTAGGGGTGATGTTATATTGTAGGCCATCCAGACCCCCGCTTTGAGGGGGGCGGTTTAGGAGTATCAATAAATATCAATAAATACCAATGAGTAAATTTCATAGATCTGAGAGCAGAGAATGCATAAGATAAGATAAGATAACCTTTATTGTCATTTTTTTACTGTGGGCACAACGGCTCACATCCAAAACGAAATTGAGTTGCCTGCTCTCAAAGTGAAAGACATACATGACACACCCTAAAAACACACTATGTGCAACATATGTGCAGACCCTCAGCCCTCCATATACATGACAAATCTGTCCCTCTTGAGTAGATAAGGGGAGGAGGAAGCTGGAGAGGGGCAGATCTTTATCCGGGAGAGTCCTAAGAAATGAAAGGAAAAGGGGGGGTCCCTGCATCCCCCCCCATGGAACACCCCCTCCCCCACTCACCTCTCTGGCCAACCACGGAAGCTCTCTGGGAAACCTCGTAGTTGTATCGGCAGAAGCGATCCACTTGGGCCTTCTGGTACTGCAGCTCGTGCTTATCCCTGTTCCAAGCCCGGGCATCGACCTTCCCCAACGCCGTGACGGCCTCGAACTCCCCGCGGGCGCTGTCGAAGCGCAGGTACTCCTCCCGGTCGTAGATCTCCCTGGACAGGAACCGCACCCGCTGCGTCCCGTTGAGGAAACGGCACTCGGTCTTCCCCTGGTACAGGAAACGGGCTGCGGGGGGGGGGGGTGGAGCAGAAAGAAGAGAGCCCTCAGGAGGGACTCCAGGGCCCATCGTTCCCAGCGGCTCCTAGAGGAGGGGAGGAGCGACGGGAAGGCGGAGCGAGGGACTGCCGGAAGGCGCCCCCTGGAGGAGGGATGGGGAACCGTCGGTCCCAGCGGGATTCCCCCTTAGTGGGGGTCTGGAGGGGGGGAGGAAAATGAGGGAGGGGGAAAGAGGGACCCCCTCCATCTCCCCAGGGTGGAAAAAGGCAGGCAGAATTTCAGCCGGTCCAGGCCTCCGTCTGTCTGCAGGGAACGCTGGATTCCCCCCCCAAAGCGGCAGGAAATATGGGGGGAGGGAAGAGACCCCCTCTGGGCTGGAGGGGAAATAATATCCAAGCTTCTCCCTCCCTCTTCCTTTTGGGAGCAGAAAGGGAGGGGGGGTCACCATAAGGATACCCACACCCATGCTCCTGGGCTCTCCCCCCCTTCAAGCCCCACCTTCCCTTTCCCCCCCCTCCCCCCATCTTCAGCCACACGAGCTGCCTTTGGGTACTTTTCAAGGCCTCTTTTCTGTCCCCCTCCCCCCTGCAGCCCCCCAAGACCACCTCAAAGGGAGGGGCTCCAGCCCTTCACTAAAGGGGGAGTTTGGAGGAGCAACTCAGACCCCCCCCATATCCCTCCCAATAGAGGTGGAGAAGGTGAGGGAGGGAAAGATTTTCAGTCTTGGGGGCTGCAGCTTTAGAGGGGTGTCCAGGGGGGTTGTGGACTTCCTTTTTCGCCCCCTCCCATGAATCTGAACCACAGTCCCCCTTTCTCTATGTGCCTGCAGGGGTGGACTAGATGCCCCTTTAAGCTCCCTTAAGCCCCCCCATGAGGAGTCCAGGCTGGGTCAGCGGAGACTTCGGAAGGGCCGAGGGGAGCTGGGGGGGTAAACCCCAGGGGTTTATCTTGGCCCTCAGAGGTCCCCTGAATTGGGGGGGCAAAGGGGTGGGGAGCCTTCCTGGGGCTGCCGAAAGGACCCCATTGGAGGCAGGAGATGGGGGGTCCTTTCCCTCCCCCCACTCTGTTGAGGGGGGCTGCTCAAGTTTCACCTAGATGGTTTGGGGGTCTGGGGATCTTGAGGAGAGGAGAACCCCAAATTCCCGAGTTACCCCCAAATTTTCTTTCCCATCAACTTCACCCCTACTGGCTGGCTTTGCATCATTTGTGGGTTCAGCCCTCTTTCCTGTCCCCCTGGAGCCCCCAACAAGAGCCACCTCAAAGGGAGGGGCTCCAGCCCCCTTCACTAAAGGGATAGTTTTGGGGAGTCAATTTAGGGGAGCAATTCAGAGCCCCCCCAATATCCTTCTCCCTCAGTTCTCCCCTCCCCTCCAGGTCCCGGTTCAGCAATGGGGGAATATGGGGTGGGGGATTCTGGGTCTCCTCCCCAAATTCAGAGTCTCCCCCAAGAAGGAATCCAGCTCAACTCTCCCCTCCCCTTAAAAAAATGGAGATTCAGAAGAAAAACCCGAGGTTGCAAAAACACTTTTTCCAAAAAAAACCCTTTTTTTCTTATATTTTTGGTGGCTTCTCTGGATTCAGCTCTGAAAATGCCTCAGTTTCCCTCTTTCACTTTCGCTTTCCGTCTCCTTCCTCTTTCGGTGCAAGAAACTTCGGGCTCAGGCGCTAATTCGGGGTCCGCAAGGTCCCCCTCCCACCCAGCCACGGGGGGAGGGGGCGATAGAGGGGCCCAGCTGCCTCTTATCTCACCTGGGCTGCCTTCCCGCGACCCCCGCCCCACCTCGGCCACAACAAGGGAAGAGGGGAGGGGCTCCCTCTCCGTCCTGCGGGGGAAAATGAGGCGAGGCCGGGGCGGAGACCACGCGGAGATCGACGCTCCCGCAGTCTCCCGTCTTTCTTGCCCTCGACCCCTTTCCCCACTTCTGGGGTCGCAGCCCCTTTCTTCCCCCACCCCAGGGGCTCTGACGGCCCCCCAGCCCCTCTCCTCCCTCGACGAGCCCCCTCCTTACCGGGGGTCTCCTTCCCCCCTTCGCTTCCGGGGATCCGGGCCAGCGCCCCCGCCAGCAGCAGCAGCAGCATCAGGGGGAGCCCAGCGGAGCCCATGGACGCCGCCCCACAAGCGCCCCAGAGAGACCAGAGACAGAGACGCGGAGGCTCCCAGCCCCAGAGGCGGAATCAGGGGGGTCTGGACTGGGGGGAGGGGGCGTTTCCCTCGAACTTCGGAACTGGGAGGGCCCAGGAAAGCGGAGGGACCAATGGGATTTCTCCCTTTTGCAGCGTCATCGGTCTCCGGGCAGAGCCTCCCTTGACTTCGCCCGATGGAGGAGATAGTTCGGCGCAGAGAGAGAAGCGGAGAAAGTGGGGGGGGGGGGAAATCTTTTAAGTTTTGGGGGGGCTGCATTTTAGGGGGGCGTTTCATGCCAGCTCCGGAGGGGAGGGCGGACTTCCTTTTGCGCCCCCCCTCGTGATTCTCAACCAGAGCCTCCTTTTCTCTGGGTGTCTGGAGGGGTGGACTAGATGCCCTTTCAGTTCCCAGAGGGAGCCTAGAGCAAAGTGGAGCCAGAGCTTGAGGGCTCCTCCTGGGCTCACCCGGCTCAGTTTGGGGGCAGGAAGGCCCCCCCCCCACAGGTCTGGACCATGCGGGGAGGGGGGAAACTGCGGACACACACACACACACACACACACACACACACACACACATACACACACAGACTCCCAAACTCCTCAGGCAACCGATACCAGATGTTATATCAGAACCCCATCCTCCACAAATCCTGGAGCAGCGGGGAAGAACCGAGGATTGGAAAAGGGCTGATGTGGTTCCCATCTTAAAGAAAGGGGAAAAAAAAAAAAACAGACCCAGGAAACTGCAGACCAATCAGTTTAACCTCAATATCTGGGAAGATCCTAGAAAAGATAATCCAAAAAGAGATCTGCGAACAACTAGAAGCAAACAAAGTTATAACCGGGAGCCAGCACGGGTGTGTGGAAAACAGATCATGCCAGGCCAATCTCATCTCATTCTTGGATCAAGGGACTGAATCAGTAGACCAGCGAAACGCAGTGGACGTCGCATGCCTAGATTTCAGTAAGGCTTTTGACAAAGTAGACCACAACCTGCTCCTTGCTAAACTAGGAAAAGGTGGGATAAACAACATCACCACCAGATGGATCTGTATGTGGCTGACAAGCCTACTCAACGAGTAGCCCCCAATGGCGCCACATCCACATGGAGAGAAGTAAGCAGTGGGGCACCACAAGCTCCGTCTCTTCTCTTCTCTTCTCTTCTCTTCTCTTCTCTTCTCTTCTCTTCTCTTCTCTTCTCTTCTCTTCTCTTCTCTTCTCTTCCTATTTTAACTTTAAAAGTATTGGCTATAGCTTGCAATGTATCATTCTTCTGCTGCAAATGTATCCGCCCAAGGAGAAAGTTCTGGGCTGTGTATTCGAAGCATAGCCTGTGACAAGCTGTAATTGACCTAACCTGACAGATAAAGAAAACACGTATTCAAACGAAACAGGAATCTTTCAGCCTGTTAGCCTGAGAAAGTGCCTTAGCTTTAATAGTGAAAAAAAAAGATAATGTGTGTGCCTTTTCTCCTCCGTCTCGCTGTGCGTGTGACAAGAGATTGAGACATCGCGCTCTTCTTTGATCAAACCATAAAGCTGTATTCTTTGCCGTAGCCTCGTATTCAGAGTCTCTCGGAGATTTGTGTGGATTCTGAGCTGAAAAGCCTCAGGGAATAAAGGGCTGTGACCAGGGCGGTTGGGGCTTTCATTGTTCTTCATGCCTTTTATGATTAATTTGATCAGGAGCATTTTATTTTGTTCTGTTCTGTTCCATTCAGGTTCATTCTGTCTGTTCCGTTCCCTATAAACTGACCCCAGGGACTCTGGGCCTGCCTGTCAGTCCAGAAGCCCAAATCTCTTCCGGCTTTGAACCCAGAGCAGCTTCATCTCCACTACTCTTCCTCTGAATCCCTTCCCTTCCCTGTAAAAGAATAAAATTTAAATGGTAGAAAAACCTGGTGTTCCTTCCTTCCTTCCTTCCTTCCTTCCTTCCTTCCTTCCTTCCTTCCTTCCTTCCTCCCTCCCTCCCTCCCTCTCCCTTCCTTCCTTCCTTCCTTCCTTCCTTCCTTCCTTCCTTCCTTCCTTCCTTCCTTCCTTCCTCCCTCCCTCCCTCTTCTGCCTCCTTTTTCTTGCCTCTGCAAGAGGACCCTCCCTCCTCCCCTCCCCCTCCCCGGATTGAGGCCTCCCCTGCCTCCATATTGACCAACCGGGCTAGTTTAGGTCCGAAGCCAGAACCGGTTCGGGAGGAGGGTGGGCAGATCCCAGGGAGGGGAAGGGGCAGGACCCCCTCCTCCATCTCCCCAAGCCCTGCCAGAGGGAGGGGACCCCTGGGAGACCCCCAATTCCTGCTTCCCCCGGAGAGCCTCTTCCGTAGCTGGGAAGCTGCTGGAGCTGGAGGTTCTCCTGGTTTCATCCGGGCCTCTTTCTCCAGGATCGGAGCCCGTTTGAGTCCCTCCTGCCCCATTCGTACCCAGCGCCCCTTCCTCCCTTCCTCCCTCTACGGAGCCCTGATCCCCTCGGTTGCTCCCCTCCAGACGAACTCTCCCCCCATCCATCACCCCCCCCAAAAAAAGTTGCCAGGGCCGGGGAGGGAGGGCGGAGAGCAGGGCGTCCTCCCTGAGGATGGGGGGGGGGGGAGAGACGTCCCTCCCTGGATCGCCTTCGCTGTGTCTGCCGGTGGGTGAAGTCACAAAGGACTCTGCCCGGAGACCGATGACGCTGCAGGAGGGAGAATTCCCATTGGTTCCTCCCCTTGGAGGTACTTCCAGTTCTGAAGTCCCCCGCCCACCCTCCAGACCCCCCCCTCCGATTCCCCCTCTGGGGCCGGGGGCGTCCCTGGGCTCCGCCGGGGATTCCCTGCTGCTGCCGGGCGGGGGCGCTGGGCCGGATCCCTGGAAGCGAAGGGGGGAAGGGAAACCCCGCTCAGGAGGGGCTGGGCGGGCGGAGGTCAGCGCTCCTGGGGGAGGGCGAGAAAAAGGGGCTGGGACCCCAGACGTGACTTTGGGAGAGGGGTGGAGGGCGAGAGAGACTGCGGGAGCCCCCCCTCCCTCCCATCCTCCCCCCCCAGGAGGACGGAAAGAGGCCCCTCCCTTTGCTGGCTGTGGCTGAGGTGGGGAGGGGGTCGCTGGAAGAGAGCCGAGGGGCGATTTCCTGAGGGGACAATCTCCTTCTTCCTAGCCTGGATGTCCCAAGGATTCTCTCTGGCGGCTGAGGGGTCCCAGTCCCCCCTCCCACCCCCCACTCCGCTCAGGGATCCCGAGAGAAGCCCCCACCCCCAAGACAGATGCCCCGCCTCCAGTGAGCCCCCCCATGGGGGGAGCCCACCGGCTCTCGGGGGCCCCTGAGGCTGCTCTCCCCGAGGGGGGTCTTTCCAAGGGGGAGTCGCCATTCCTTGCCTCCCCCCTCCTGGGAAAAAAGTTCCCCCTGGGAATCGGAGGGTTTCCCTCCCCCCCTCCAGAGCGAGGCGGCGAGTGGTTCCCCTCCCAGGGACGGAGCAGGAAAGGGAGGCCTCTTCCCGGCCGCTTCCCACGACGGAGCGAGAAGGGAGGAATGGATCCAGATCCAGTCAGAGCACAAACTGCACCCGGGAGAGAGAAAAAGGAAGGGAGGGAGGGAGGGAGGGAGGAAGGGAGGGAGGGAGACGGAGGGAGGGAGGGAGGGAGAGGCAATTTGGTTGGAAATGCCCCAGTTCAAAGGAGAAAGCTATTTTGTGTTCTGTTTTGTCACAGACAGAACACTGTTGGCAATCCAAGTTAACACCGGCATTCTTGAATTGTGAGGAGGAAGGAAGGAAGGAAGGAAGGAAGGAGGGAGGGAGAGAGGGAGGAAGGAAGGAGGGAGGGAGAGAGGGAGGGAGGGAGAGAGGGAGGAAGGAAGGAAAGAAGGAAGGGAGAGAAAAAGGAAGGAAGGCAGGAAGGAGAGAGGGAGGAAGGGAGGATTCTCGCTTTCCCCCCTCTGATCCCCCCCCTTGAGATCAACAACAGCCCCTCTTCAACCAAATCCGACCTATTTCAAGGGGTGAAAATCCCCCCCAGCGCTGGGGGCAAAACCTCCCCCCCTCCGGCAGCCCCTTTGCCGGGAACGGGAAGGGTCCAAGCAGAGGCTTTCAGGAGGGGGGGAGGGGACTGGCCCCAGGAAGGGGGGAGGGCCAGTCCCATCCAGGACGGGGATTTCGCCTCCTTTTTCACGGGGGGCCAGGAAACGCGTGTCTCCGTGTGTGAAGGCTCCCAGTCAGCCGCTTCAGGGACCCCCCAAGTCCTCGGTGGCTGCGGGGCTGCCCCTCCCCTTCTGCCCTCCCCTGCAGCCCCCCGGCCCTTCTAGGCAGGACCCGGGGGGGGAGGGCAAAAGGAAGTCCAGACTCCCCTGCAGGGCTGGTCTGAGACCCCCCTTGAGCTGCGCCCCCCCCCGACTGAAGGGATTTTCACCCACTTTCTCTGCTTCTCTCTCTGCGCCCAACTATCTTCTCTATCTCGTGAAGACAATGGAGGCTCTGCCCGGAGACCGATGACACGGCAGGAGGGCGAATTCCCATTGGTCCCTCTGCTTTTCTGGGCCCTCCCAATTCCAAAGTTCGAGGAAAACGCCCCCTCCCCCCAATCGCGACCCCCCGATTCCGCCTCTGGGACTGGAAGCTTCCGCGTCTCTGTCTCTGGTCTCTTATGGGGCGGCGTCCATGGGCTCCGCGGGGCTCCCCCTGATGCTGCTGCTGGCGGGGGCGCTGGCCCGGATCCCCGGAAGCGAAGGGGGGAAGGAGACCCCCGGTAAGGAGGGGGCTCATAGGGGGGAGGAGACGGGTTGGGAGGGGTCGTCAGAGCCCCTGGGGGTGGGGGTAAGAAAGGGGCTGAAACTCCAGAAGTGGGGAAAGGGGTGGAGGGCAAGAGAGGCAGTAGGCTGCAGGAGCCTCGATCTCCGCGTGGTCTCCGCCCCTGCCTCGCCTCATTTTCCCATCCGAAGGACAGAGAGGGAGCCCCCTCCCCTCTTCCCTTGTTGGGGCCCAGGTGGGGCGGGGGTCGCGGGAAGGCAGGCCAGATGGGATAAGAGGCAGCTGGGCTCCCCTCTCGCCCCTCACCCCCGTGGCTGGGTGGGAGGGGGAGTTTGAGCACCCCGAATTAGGGCCTGAGCCCCAAAGTTTCTTGCATTGAACCAGGAAGGAGACGGGAAGCGAAACTGAAAGAGGGAAACTGAGGCATTTTCAGAGCTGAATCCAGAGAAGCCACCAAAAGTGTTTTTGCAACCTCAGTTTTTCTTCTGAATCTCCATTTTTTTTTAAGGCGAGGGAAGAGTTGAGCTGGATTCCTTCTTGGGGGGAGACTCTGAATTTGGGGAGGAGACCCGGAACCCCCCACCCCATATTCCCCATTGCTGAATCGGGACCTGGAGGGGAGGGGGGAACTGAGGGAGAAGGATATTGGGGGGCTCTAAATTGCTCCCCTAAATGGGCTCCCCAAAACTGTCCCTTTAGTGAGGAGGGCTGGAGCCCCTCCCTTTGAGAGGGTCTTGGGGGTCTGCAGGGGGTCTATCGGGGCGGGGCAGTGGAAAGAGGCCTCGAAAAGCATCCAAAGGCAGCTTGTGGGGCTGAAGATGGGGGCGAGGGGGGGGGGAGAGGAAAAGAGAAGGCGGGGCTTGAAGGGCGGGGAGAGCCCAGGAGCATGGGTGTGGGTATCCTGATTGTGACCCCCGCCTCTTATGCCCCCGAAAGGGAGAGGGAGAGAGAAGCATGGCTATTATTTTCCCTTCCAGCCCAGAGGGGGTCTCTTCCCTCCTCCCATATTTCCTGTCAGTTTGGGGGGGCAAAGAGATCCAACGTTCCCCGCTGGACCAGCTGAACTTCTGCCTGCCTTTTTCCACCCTGGGAAGATGGGGGGGCACTCAGAAAGCTACCCCCTCCCTTATTTTCCTCCCCTCCCACGACCCCCACTAAGGGGGAATCTCGCTGGGACCGACGGTTCCCCATCCCTCCTCCAGGGGGCGCCTTCCGGTAGCCTCTTGCGGCAGATTTCCCTCCCCTCCTCTGACAAGCCTGTGTCCCTCCTCGAGGGGAGGCTGGGAACCATGGGCCCTGGAGTCCCTCCTGACCCTCCTCCTCCTCCTCCCCGCAGCTCATTTCCTGTACCAGGGGACGTGCGAGTTCCGCTTCTTCTCTTCTCCGGAGCTGGCATGAAACGCCCCCCTAAAATGCAGCCCCCCCCAGACTGAAGGGATTCCCCCCCCCTCCAACTTTCTCCGCTTCTCTCTCGGCTTCGCACTATCTCCTCCTGTGGATGAACTCAAGGAAGGCTCTGCCCGGAGACCGATGACGATGCAGAAGGGAGAATTCCCATTGGTCCTTCCGCTTTTCGGGGCCCTCCCAATTCCAAAGTCCGAGGAAACCGCTTCCTCCCTCCCCCAAGCCAGACCCCCCGATTCCGCCTCTGGGGCTGGGAGCCTCCGCGTCTCTCTCCCCGCTCTCTGGGGGGGCTGGTGGGGCGGCGTCCATGGGCTCCGTTGGGGTCCCTCTTCTGTTGCTGGTGGGGGCGCTGGCCCGGATCCCCGGAAGCGAAGGGGGGAAGGAGACGCCCGGTAAGGAGGGGGCTCGGAGAGGGGCTGGGAGCGGCCGTCAGTGCTCCTGAGGGGGGGGGGAAAGGGGCTGGGACCCCTGAAGTAGGGAAAGAGGTCGAAGGCAAGAGAGGCGGGAGACTGCAGGTGCCTCGATCTCCGCGTGGTCTCCCTCCCTCGCCGCATGTTCCCCGCAGGGCGAAGAGGGAGCCCCCGTTCCCTAATTATGGCCGAGGTGGGCGAGGGTCGTGAGAAGGCAGCCGAGATGGGATAAGAGGCAACTGGACCCCCTCTCCGCCCCCCCCCCCGTGGCTGGGTGGGAGGGGGACCTTGCGAACCCCAAATTAGCGCCTGAGCCCCAAAGTTTCTTGCACTGAAAGAGGAAGAAGACAGAAAGCGAAAGCGGGAAACTGAGGCATTTTCAGAGCTGAATCCACAAAGGCCAGCAAAGAGTATAAGAAAAAGAGGATTTTTTTTGGCAAAAGTGTTTTTGCACCCTCAGTTTTTCTTCTGAACCTCCATTTTTTAAGGGGAAGGGAGAGTTGAGCTGGATTCCTTCTTGGGGGAGACTGAATTTGGGGAGGAGACCCGGAACCCCCCACCCCATATTCCCCATTGCTGAATTGGGACCTGGAGGGGAGGGGGGAACTGAGGGAGAAGGATATTGGGAGGGTCTGAATTGCTCCCCTAAATTGGCTACTCAAAACGATTTTTTGGGTGAGGGGGGCTGGAGACCCTCCCTTTGAGGTGGTCTTGGGGGGCTGCAGGGGGACAGAAAAGAGGGCTTAATTCCAAATCACGTAAAGGCAGCCAGTAGGGGTGAAGTTGGTGGGAAAGAAAATTTGGGGGTAACTAGAGAATCTGGGGGTTCCCTTCTCCCCAGGATCCCCAGATCCGCAACCCATCTAGATCAAACTTGAGCAGCCCCCCTCAAAAGAGTGGGGGAGGGAAAGGGCCCCCCCATCTCCTGCCTACAACGGGGTCCTTTCAGCAGCCCCAGGAAGGCTCCCCACCCCTTTGCCCCACCAATTCAGGGGACACTGAGGGCCCAGATAAACCCCTGGGGGTCCTTAAGGCCCCTCAGAGAACCAGGGACCGGCTTTCAAAATGACCAAATGACCGCAAGGAATATCCGTCCTTCCACCCACCACCCTTCAGTCAGAACTGAAGAAGCTTCTGGGATGAGAAGCGAAACGTCTTCAAGGGAAGAACCAGGAAAGTCCAGCTACCTTTTGGAGAAGCCCCTTTGGGCCAACCGAGACCAGGGGGAGGGAGGGTCTCCGGAGAGACCCCCCTGGCTCCCCTCGGCCCTTCCGAAGTCTCCACTGACCCAGCCTGGACTCCTCGTGGGGGAGGGGCTTAAGGGAGCTTAAAGGGGCGTCTAGTCCACCCCTCCAGGCAGAAAGAGAAAGGGGGACTGTGGCTCAGATTCATGGGAGGGGGCAAAAGGAAGTCCACAACCCCCCCTGGACACCCCTCTAAAGCTGCAGCCCCCAAGACTGAAAATCTTCCCCTCCCTCGCCTTCTCCGCCTCTATTGGGAGGGATATTGGGGGGGGGGGTCTGAGTTGCTCCTGAAGACTCCCCCTTTAGTGAAGGGGGCTGGAGCCCCTCCCTCTGAGGTGGTCTTGGGGGGCTGCGGGGGGGAGGGGGCCAGAAAAGAGGCCTGGAAAAGCACCCAAAGGCAGCTTGTGGGGCTGAAGATGGGGGGGGAAGGGAAGGGCAGGGAGAGCCCAGGAGCATGGGTGTGGGTATCCTTCTTGTGAGCCCCCCTTCCCTTCTGCTCCCAAAAGGGAGGGGGAGAGAGAAAAGCTTGGATATTATTTCCCCTCCAGCCCAGAGGGGGGGTCTCTTCCCTCCCCCCATATTTCCTGCCGCTTTGGGGGGGGATCCAGCGTTCCCTGCAGACAGACGGAGGGCTGGACCGGCTGAACTTCTGCCTGCCTTTTTCCACCTTCGGGACATGGAGGGGGGTCCCTCTTTCCCCCTCCCTCATTTTCCTCCCCCCTCCAGACCCCCACCAAGGGGGAATCCCGCTGGGACCGACGGTTCCCCATCCCTCCTCCAGGGGGCGCCTTCCGGCAGTCCCTCGCGGCAGGACTCCCGTCGCTCCACCTTCCCGTCGCTCCGCCCCTGCTGGGAACCATGGGCCCTGGAGTCCCTCCTGAGGGCTCTCTTCTTTCTGCTCCACCCCCCCCCCCGCAGCCCATTTCCTGTACCAGGCGAAGGGCGAGTGCCATTTCTTCAACGGGACGCGGCGGGTGCGGTTCCTGGAGCGGCACTTCTACGACCGGCAGGAGTATCTCCGCTTCGACAGCGCCCGCGGGGAGTTCGAGGCCGTCACGGCGTTGGGGAAGGGGGATGCGGAGGCTTTCAACAGGGATAAGCAGCGCCTGCAGGACCGGAAGGCCGCTGTGGATTACTTCTGCCAGCACAACTACGGGGTGTACAACTACGAGGTGGCCAAGAGGGAGGAGCGTCTGATTGGCCGGAGAGGTGAGTGGGGGAGGGGGAGTTCCATGGGGGGGAGAAATGCAGGGACCCCCCCCTTTTCCTTTCATTTCTTCGGACTCTCCCGGAGAAAGATTTGCCCCTGATGTGTTCTCTGCTCTCCGATCTATGAAATTTATTCATTGGTATTTATTGCTGTTTATTGATACTCCTAAATCGCCCCCCTCCCTCAAAGGGGGGATCTGGATGGTTCACGATATAACATCCCCCCTAAATAAAAGTGTATATAAAATAAGGTTAAAAAATAAATTATCTTTAAAAAGTTTGAAATTCAACAACGATGACCATGAAACATGCCAAAGAGAAAGAATAGATGCCTCTCCTTCCCATCCCTCCCACCATCTTCCTTCTCTTCCCAGGGTCCCAAGTTTCCCCCGCCCAGAAAAACTTCTTTCCACAGCATTATACCAAATATTATATTTTTCTGGGGGGGGGGGAGGAATCCAGCCAGGTGTCTCTTTTGCCCAGTATATAGATATATTTCAATAATAATCTACACTATATGCTATATAATATTTCAATATAATATTTTTATTAAATAATATTTATTGATTTACTTATCAACTTTTAAAACCATGTCTCTCTCTCCCACAGAGGGACTTTGCTTGGTGTACACATAAAACATAAAACCACCAAAATAATCTATAGAATTTAAGATTTAAAAGGCAGGAATGATTAAAATCCAGTGATAAAAATTCCTTAAAAGGGGGGGGGGGGGCTTCAGAAGGCTGACCAGCCCCACGGCTGCCTCCCCCTCTGTGCCCCCCAAGAAAAGCCCCAGAGCCCCCTTTGGACCCCTTTCCGGAAGGCCAGGAGTGGGGGAGGGGCTCTGGGGCCTTTGGGATTTTAGGATAAAAAGTGAACTTCCAAAGGTCTGGAAAAGGGAATCAGGGAAGGCTCTTTTGTCTGCTGGGCCCTATCCCTCTTTCAGTTCTTTTCATTCTTTACTCAGAGTCATTTGTTCATCCAATGTTGGGGGTCTGGGAGAAAAGCCCCCCCTGAAGCCCCTGCAGCTGAATCGCTTCCCTCTTCGTATCTGGGAAGGTTCCTCATTTGGGGGCAAAGATTCAAAAAAACCCCACAAACATTAAAAGTGAATTTTGGGCATTCGTTCAGCCCTGAAGCCTCAGATTGTTTAGTTCCCTGCTCCAGATTCCTGGCAAATTGCCTACATTTGTTGTTCTAGTTTTATTTGTTTATATTATTATTATTTATTTCTATCAACTGATAAGGTTTCATGGTGCAAAACCAGTGTTTCATGTGCAGTTGTTGCCATTTATTGTTGCCAGGGTCTCCCAAAATAATAGGCTACCAAAGAATTAAATAAGATCTCTCTTCCACAAGAGAAAAACCTCCAGATCCCAAGAGAAAAAGGCATTTTACCAGGTGAAGCTGGGCATCTGCTCCTTCCGGAAATTATGGAATATTTAAGGGGAACCGACACAGATTTTGTTCTCCGCATATTCAGTCTGGAATTCATTTTTTCTCCTAAATTCTTCCCTGCAAACCTAGGAGGATAATTAACTGTTCATAAAAAAATCCCGACCAGATCCCAGGATTAAATTACAAATAACCAAACCTTTAAAAATTGCAGGTTCTTAAACTTTATATAATGAGCTGTTCATAAGAGAATCCCTCAAGAGAGAGAAACGTTGTTAGCAAAATTTCTCTGATCTGGAGTGGATCTAAGAAGGACCCTCTTGGGGGGGTCACTCAGCCCTCCCTCCCATTAATCCACCCAAGAGTTGAGCCATTTTCTGAAGGAGGAGATCAAGAGGGATCTCTTCTGTGATCCTGGGAGCTGCCTGATCTCCTCAGCCACCAACTGCCCCCACCTTCCCTTACCTCAAGATCCCCCCCCCAGATCGTTTCCCCCCTCCCTGTCTGGAATGGGGCAATTCACTGCAGGACAATTCAACAATTTTATTTAATTATTTAAAATAATTTTAAAAATGTTTTTTAAATTTTTGTCCTTCACATTTCATTTTCCTCCTCCCTCAGCCTCCTTCCTTTCCTGATTCTCTTTCTCCATTTCTTCCATATTGTGTAACTTTTGTGCTGTGTTGAGTTGGCTGAGTTGTCCTAGACCCCTCCCTGCCCCCCCATCCCAGGCAGGAGGGTGGGACCCCTCCCCACCTCCCTCCCCAGGGGAAATGGGGCTGGGAGGGAGGCCGGAAGCTGCAGGGAGAGGTTGTGGGGGGGACCTGAGCAGAAAAAACCAAAGGTGCAAGTACAGATTAGGCAAAATCTGGCTCAAAATCAGGGGGTCCTCATGGGGAGCCTCACACTGGAGGTAGTTGTTGAATTCAGAGGCAATCCCCCCTCCCCCCTCACACCTCCTGTTCCTCCCCATCTTTTAACTATAATTTTATCTTGAATTCCATTTTGATTGCTATAGAAATATTTATCTGTTATGATTTTAATGTTCTAATGCTGTAAGCCAGGCTTTTCAACCTTTTCAGCGACTGTACCACTTTTATGATATATGGCAATATTCGAGTACCACCTAGCAAGGTGTCAAACACTTGATGACCAAAAAACCCGTGTTCAAAGTTGCAATTGCATCAAAATGATTTATGACCATTTTTCACACTTATGACCATTGCAGCATGTCCAGGGTCATGTGATTTATATTTGGATGCTTGGCAACGGATTCATATTTACGATGGTCACAGTGTCCCAGGGTCATGTGATCCCCTTCTGCAACCTTTTGAAAAGCAAAGTCATTGGCAGGGCTGCTGGTGGCCAAGTGCTAAGGCGGGACTTCCTTCCCTCCCTCCCTCCCTCTTTCTCATTCCCATCTCCTTCTGAAGGACGAATTTGACTCCCCCAATTTCCCTTCTTCCATATATTCATTGAACAAGGAAAAGCCGCCAGAGACAGAAAAGACAAGCCATTGAGGGAACTAGCTTAAAAAGGCGCATTCCCCTTTAAGAATTAGCTACTGGCTAAAAAGGAAAGTTAAGGAGTGCAGTTGGTACTTAAGGAAGAAAAAACATGTAGTAAGTATGGCTGCTGGGTTAGGCAGCCTCCCCAAATGTCTCCATTTGTAAGTACAGGCAAAATCCATTCAGGAGAAAAATACTTCAAAATCCCTTGCAGCAAATCTTACACCTAAGAATAGCAGAGCAGTAGAAGCTAACATGAGACATCAGCCAAATAGAAATTGCCAAACACTCCTTAAGAACACAAAATCCCCAATGCACAAATCCCAGAACTTCAAAGTCACAAAAGCACAAAAGGATCCTTCCACTCTCCATCTCCCTCCTTGTCTCACCTCCAGCTAGTGCTGCCTTTCTTCATTGCTGCCTTTCTTCATTGCTGCCTTTCTTCATTCCTCATGGAGAGCAACTCCTCCTCCCTATGTTCCTTGCCTCTTGGTTGCTGCCAGCACAGGTGGCTGCCACAGAAGTTGTAGATCCACTTGTGGCCGGCCTGCTTGATCTCCTCTCCCCTCCCCCCACCCTACTCCTTCTTTCCATTCTGTGCAGCTAGAGCTGACTCCACCTCCTCCCAAGGCTGCTTCTTTTTCTCTCTCTCCTTCTCCCGACCCAAACTGCCTCCTTTTATAGCCTCTCCTGTCTCCGCACCCTCCTCCTCCTTTCTCATGGGGGAGGGGAGTGAGCTGGAAGTGAGCCTGGGGCCTTTGCCTCGCCCCAGCCACTCTGCAGCTCCAGAGGACTCTCTCACAGTAAGTCCTTGCCTGTGCTGGCTCGTTCATTCCCCCACTACACTTGGCTGGGCAGGGCAGCATACAATCTGTCATGTGCTCATGTACCACAGGTGGTACACATACCACCAGTTGAAAAGCCCTGCTGTAAGCTGCCTAGAGTCATTTTATCATGAGATGGTGGCAAACAAATTTAATAAATAAATAAATGTTCCGGTATTCTACCTATTTTTTAAAAAATGTGGTTTTCTTTTGAATGGGATCCCTGCAATTCTCCAAAACATGCTGTGTGTCTTCCCCATCTTCTGGGTCTCTTTCCGTCTCCCACACATCTGGCAGGAAATTCCTTCCATTTTGGGGCGTTTCCAGTATTTATTTCTGTTGGACTTGTGCAATTTGATGATGGAAACTGATCCCAGCCAGGAACGATTTATGTTCTTCCATCTTTCAGGATCCCATTTAATTTCTTGCTGCAATTTGTTTTGGAAATGACTTAAAACAAATACTATTTTCAAAACTGAAAAGGGCTCTTGGCCTGAACTAACCAACTTGGTCTCCTGTTCTGGCCCCTCCTCTGTCTCCCCCCCTATGTCCCTTCTCCCCCTCCTCCCCTCCAGCCAAGCCCACCGTCTCCATCTCCCCCACCAAGCTGGACCCCACTTCCCCTAACACCATCCTCCTCTGCATCGTGAGGGGCTTCTACCCTGTGGAGATTGAGGTTCGGTGGCTGAAGAATGGGCAGCCAGAGAAGGAGGGTGTGGCCTTCGGGGAGGAGCTCCAGAATGGAGACTGGACCTACCAGCTCCACGTGATGCTGGAGACCCAGCCCCAGCGGGGGGACGTCTACACCTGCCAGGTGGAGCATGCCAGTCTGGAGGCCCCCATCACCGTCCAGTGGGGTGAGCCCCTCCCCTCCCCCTCTGGGGACCCCCTCCTATCCTGAGAAGGGGCAGAGACCCTCCCTGTGGGGGGAGCTGGGATGGACCTTCCTGGGGGGGAAGCTGGCCCTGATGTTCCTACTCAATGAAGCTCCTTCTCCTTCCCCAGAGCCCCGTTCCTCCAACTCTGCTAGGAGCAAACTCTGGACAGGGATCGTGGCAGCCGTGATCGGGGTGATCTTCTTTGCCATGGGGCTCTCCCTCTACCTGAAGAGCAAGAAAGGTGAGTCTGGGGGCTGGATAAGAGATTGTGGGGGAGGGGACCATCCAGGGGAGGCCTCTCAGCAAGCTTAGCAGATGGCAAGGAGGCCCCCCTGGAAATTTGGGAAATTCTGTTCTTTGAGGGTCTATTGTATAAATGAGCATCCTGCAACCTATTATGGGCTATCGATAGGGAGGCCCCCCCTGAGTCCTCCATCCCACAAAGGGTCCTGATTGGGTCTTTTTCTCATTCCAGCAATTCCCATCCAGCCTCCTGCAGGTGAGTTTCTCGTCAAGTTATAGATGTTTCTTTAATATTCATTAATTGATCCTTTAAAAGAAAAATGTGCCCGAACAAAACCTCCTAGCTGTGGATAACACAATTTTTTTAAATTTTGGGCAGCTTTTCATTAAAGAGACCTGAAAACAGTGCAATGAAAAACAAGCACACACACATAAACACTAAAATCTGGCCCAGGAAGTTTCCAGGTTTTGGGTAATTGCAAAAGAGAAGGAAGTCTCCTTGTGACATTTCACACAATTTCTGGCAAAGTGACACCCAGCTTTGCTACCACTCCCCATCCTGGCCCCATCTTCTTTGTTAATATGAAATGTCTGGGGGGAGGGAGACCTCCTTTCTTGATTAACCCTCCAGTTATGTCAATTGGGAAAAATTCCATAAGCCTCTGGAGATGAATTGCTGGTGCTTTGCATCCTTTTCCTCTCTGAAAAAAAAGGGGGGAGAAACTCCCTCACTTTGTTCCTACCCATTAACCACCTCCCTGCAATGTGGGCCTGTCTGGGGGGGGTGGCTGAAAGAGAGGAATAATAAGCTATTTACACTGGCTTCACTTTATTTTCTAATTTTCTCCCCATCTCTTTTTTTCTACAGCACTCATGAATTAATTCTGCCGTCCTTCCTGCTTCCTGGCGGGAAAGGAAGGGGCTTTTTTCCATTAGCTGATGAATTTCTGTCTCTCTTTTGCAACCTCTGAAAAATGGAGGGTCAAGATTTTAGATTGGGGGGAGGAGGAGAATGGCAGCCTGGAGCTTTTCCTGCTGAGACCCCTCTGGCTTTCCTTTGAAGGCCTCTCTTTCTTGTGAGGGAGCGGTGGAGACCATCTAGACTGACCCCGGGGACTCTGGACCTGCTTGTCAGTCCAGACACCTAAATCTCTCCCGGCTTTAAATCCACAGCAGCTTCATCTTCATTACTCTTCATCCGAATCCCTTCGCTTTGCTATAAAAGAATAAACATTGTAGGAAAAATCCTGGAATTCCTTCTTCCTTCCTCTTCCTCCTCATCTTTCCTCTCTCCCCCAAGTCGGGTCCTCCCTTCTCCCCTTTCCCTCCCCAGATTGACACCTCCTCTGCCTCTGGATCAACCATCCCGGCTACTTCAGGTCCGAAGTCAAAACTGGTTTGGGAGGAGGGTGGGAAGATCCAGGGAGGGGAAGGGACAGGACTCCCCTCCTGCTCATAGGCCCCCTTGCTCTGCTTCCCCTCAAGCCTACCTTTGAGGACCAGAAGGTCAGCAGTCCTCCCCAAGCACACGTGGGGAGCCATTTGGGAGCACCTGAGGCTTCACAACTGGAGGGTCCTGCCCCATTTTGGCACCCAACGCCTTCCTCCTCCTCCCTCTTTGGGACTCATTCTAATGGCATAGGGCAGGGGTAGGCAACCTTGGCTCTTTTATGACCTCAACTCCCAGAATTCCTGAGCCAGCCACGCTGAGGGGAAAGGGAGAGGTTTCCAAGCTGAGCCATGCTGGCTCTGGAATTCTGGGAGTTGAGGTCCATGAGTCATAAAAGACCCAAGGGTGCCTTCCCCTGGCCTAAGTTTATACTATAGGCCACCCAACCAGACAGAGGAAATAGATGAACTTTTTACTAGCTAAGGCATGGAGAAAGCACAGTAAAATAATCATGGGGGACTTTGACTACCCTGACATCAACTGGGACACATTTTTTTGCGCCTAGTGGGAGATCCAGCAGGCTCCTGATGAACCTAGCAGACAACTTTGTCCCCCATAAAGTAGAGAAGGGAACTAGGGGGTCAGCCCCACTGGACTCCAATCTCCCTAAGAGTCCTAGGCTGCCTTAACAGAGGGAGAGGATCAAGATCACCTGAAGTTTTAATAGCACTTTACAAGGCCTCGGTAAGGCCACACTTGGAATATCGCAACCAGTTTTGGTCACCACGATGTAAAAAAGTTGTTGAGACTCTAGAAAGAGTGCAGAGAGGAGCAACAAAGATGATTAGGGAGGGGTGGAGGCTGAAACATAAGGAAAGGTTGAGAAATTGGGTTTGTCTAGTCTCGAGAAAAGAAGGACTAGGGGTGACATGATAGCTGATCGAAGTTGTTTGAGGGGCTGCCACAAAGAAGAGGGGGTTAAGCTATTCTCCAAAGCCCCTGAAGGCAGGACAAGAAGCAACGGATGGAAATTTATTAAGGAGAGATCTGGATTTAAGGAGCAATTTCCTAACAGTGAGAACAATTAATCAGTGGAACTGCTTGCCTCATGAAGTTGTGATTGCTTCATCACTGGAGGCTTTTAAGAAGAGACTGGACAGCCATTTGTCTGAAATGGTGTAGAGTCTCGTCTGTGGGCAGGGGGCTGGACTAGAGGACCTCCAAGGCCCCTTCCAGCTGTATTATTCTGTTACATTTTTGCACAGCAGATTCTGGATTCTTCCCATTTGGGCGTCTCCTCTGGGCACTGAAATCAAAGGTGGAGAAAGGCCAGGAGACTCCCAACCACTTTAATTCAAAGCCTTCGGGCCAAATCCTTCCTTAGAGACTGATCCATTTGCTCCCTTTCTTTCCCTCCTTTTACTGCCTAGGAACAATTGTCTCCTTCTGTTTCACATAAGACCCCCCTAAGTCTGTTTTATATATTTTTTTTAAATCCAGTGTTCTTGCCATTGTTTGCACCGGTTTGAAAGCATACTTTTTAAAATGGGCATTAACTAATTTGATTATTTCACCCATTTTGATCGATGTGCCACAAGGAGAACGTATTTTGGAAGATGAAATCAAACACATTATATGAAGGGTAAAGAAGAAGCAGCTCCTTCTTTTGAGTCATGTTATGGATATGCTATTTCAGTGATGGCAAACCTTTTAGAGACGAGTGCCCAAAAACTGGCCCTGCCCCCGCTCCACCCCTTGCCCCGCCCCCACTCTGCACCCCATCCCCTGCCTATCTGCCCACAGGACCAATCACCACCTCCAGGGCCCACCACAGATCGCCCAGGCAGCTCAGCAGCGCTATGGCAGCCACACCTGCCTGCACCCTGCAGCATCAAGTGCATGATGAGGTGTGAGGGCAGAGTCTTGTCTAGGCTGCCTGGCTGCCATGTCCTTGTCTGCGCTGCTCCATGTGGGCCACACTCAGGGGCGACTCTCCTTCAGGGGGGCTGCTGGAGAGGAGGGGGTCGTTGTCCCCCATAAAGTAGAGAAGGGAACTAGGGGGTCAGCCCCACTGGACTCCAATCTCACTAAGAGTCCTAGGCTGCCTTAACAGAGGGACAGAATCAAGATCACCTGAAGTTTTAATAGCACTTTACAAGGCCTTGGTAAGGCCACACTTGGAATATCACAACCAGTTTTGGTTGCCATGATCGAAAAAAGAAGTTGAGACTCTGGAAAGAGAGCAGAGAAGAGCAACAAAGATGATCAGGGGACTGGAGGCTAAAACATACGAAGAACGGTTGCTGGAATTGGGTAAGTCTAGTTTAACAAAGAGAAGGACGAGTCTTCCAATATTTGAAGGGCTGCCCCAAAGAAGAGGGAGTCAAGCTATTCTCCAAAGCCCCTGAAGGCAGGACGAGAAGCAACGGATGGAAGATCTGGATTTAAGGAGCAATTTCCTAACAGTGAGAACAATTAATCAGTGGAACTGCTTGCCTCTGGAAGTTGTGATGGCTTCATCACTGGAAGCTTTTAAGAAAAGACTGGACAGCCATTTGTCTGAGGTGGTATAGGGTCTCCTGCCTGAGCAGGGGGCTAGACTAGAGGACCTCCAAGGTCCCTTCCAGCTGTGTTATTCTGTTATTCTGTTACATTTTTGCACAGCAGATTCTGGATGCTTCCCATTTGGGGCGTCTCCCCTGGGCACTGAAATCAAAGGTGGAGAAAGGCCAGGAGACTCCCAACCACTTTAATTCAAAGCCTTCGGGCCAAATCCTTCCTTAGAGACTGATCCATTGGCTCCCTTTCTTTCCCTCCTTTTGCTGCCTAGGAAAAATGGTCTCCTTCTGTTTCCCATAAGACCCCCCTAACTCTGTTTTACATGGGTTTTTTTTAATCCAGTGTTCTTGCCATTGTTTGCACCGGTTTGAAAATATGCTTTTTAAAATGGGAATTAACTAATTTGATTATTTCACCCATTTTGATCAGTGTGCCCCAAGGAGAATGTATTTTGGAAGATGAAATCAAACACTTTATATGAAGGGTAAAGAAGAAGCATCTCCTTCATTTGAGTCTTGTCTCAGATACGCTATTTTCTCTCTTCCACAAGGGCTTTTTGGATGATCTGGAGAGGAAAGACTCCCTGTCAGCAGGTGAACATCCCTCCCTCAGCAGGGCTGATCTCAGCAACTCTGCAAGGCCAGTCCAGGCTAGTCCTGGGATGAAGCGGTCTGGAAATCCCAGAATCTCTCCCTCTCCCTCCCTCCCTCTTTCCCTCCCTCCCTCCCCTCTCTCCCTCTCTTATCTCTATCATCTCTCTCTCTACATCTCTCTATATATTATCTCTCTATATCTTATCTATCTATCTATCTATCTATCTTCCTTCCCTCCCTCCCTCCTTCCCTCCTTTCTTCTCCTCCTCCCTTCCAGCACTGATGATGTTTCCTAGTTGGGTCATGAAACGTCTGCAAGAAAACCACCCAGCTCAAAGAGCACCAAGGACCCCACAATTAATCTATCTATCTATCTATCTATCTATCTATCTATCTATCTATCTATCTATCTATCTATCTATCTATCTCTGTCTCCCTTTCTGTATCTTCTCTATCTATCATTTCTCTATCATATCATATCGTATCGTATCATATCATATCTATCTATCTCATCTATCTTATCTATCTAGCCATCTCTATCTATCTGTCTATCATCTCTCTCTCTCTCTCACACACACACACACACACACACATCTCTCTCTCTCACACACATCTCTCTATCTATCTCTACCCCTCCCCTTACTAGCTATATTATCTAGCTATCAAATTTATATAACCACCCATCTCAGAACAAGTGACTGGGTTGGATACACAAAGCTAAACACAGGTATATACAGTACATGAAATTATTAAAACATTAAAAACAATAAAAAAATTAAAAAAAGAAATATAAGGTGAAGTTTTTTCAGTGCCACTGTAACTTTGAACAGCCATGAAATGAACTGTGGTTTAGTCATCACCATCCTCAGCGCTTTCACTGGTGGAGAAAAGACCAGAGATCTCCTTTAACCAGATAGGCTAATGATGGTTTGTGCCATCAAGTTGGTGTCAACGTTTAATCCCCCCATGGACAGATTTTTTCTGGGGAGACCCTCCCCCCACTCCTACGGGTCCTCCGTCAGCATCCCCCTCCCCCTCCCTGCTTCTCCTCCTTTTCCTCTCTCTCCTTCCACCTTTCCCGGCATCAGAGCCCCCCCTTTGTCCCTCGCAGAGAGCCGAGTCTCCCAGGTGACGTTTCTCCAACCCTCCCTCGTTTTGTTCCCTGGGCTGTCCGGGGTCTCCTCGGGGGTCGGGAGGGACCCCTAAATCTCTTCCGGGAGGGGGAGGACAAAGGACCGAGGGGGAGACTCAGCCACAGGGAGAAGCGGGAGAGTCCCGGAGCTGCCCCGGGGAAGAATCCGGGCTTGTTGCCTGGTGGATCAGGGCCAGTTCCTCGGTTCCGCTTCGGGGGAGCCCAGCGCTTCAGGCCGGGGACGGGTGGGGGGAGCGAAACTCCAGCACTTCTCCAGCTGTTGGGGGTTGTGGAAACAAAGTTCCTCTGTGTGTTTGTGTGTGGGGGGGTGTGGAGGGCTGGGGGGGGGGAAGGAGGAATTCAAGAGAAAATCAAAATTTTCCTGGAGAACCATGAAAAGAGGACAGGAGTTCAGCTCTGATCAGGCGCTGCCTGGATCTGGGACCCTCTTTGTGCGACTGGCTGTGTATACACAACTGTTGTGCAGTGGGGTGAGTCCCTCCCCTCCCTCCCCTCCTGCCCTGAGAGTTTCTCCTCAACTGATAGATGTTCCTTTCACATTCGTTAATTGTTCCTTAAAAAAAAAAGTTCCTGAACAAAACCTCCTTGCTGTGGATACAGCAGATTTTTGAAACTTTGGGCAAAAAAGAACCTGGACACAAAAGAGGGGATGTGGAAACCAAACACAGAGTCTGTCAAAAGGGACTCAGATGCTTCTACACCAAGGCTACACCAAGGAATAAACTGGGGGAACCTGAAACCCAAAGGCAGGTGTCTCATTGTTGCAATTCCTGAAACTTAGTGGACTGAAACCCAGGACTGGAAGACACAACTAAAAAGATTTAAAGTTGAGGAATTGAGCGACAGCCGTGCAAATGAAGTGGGAGGCACTGACCCAAACTTGTAGTTTTACATCAGTAAATATATTTGATATCCATATTTACAGCAGATAAGATAGGCATATCACTACATCCTGAGGTAAATCGTGAGGTAAACCACAAAAGAGCGGACAGAGCCCACAGAAGAAAAAGGCGGGAAAAAGGGAAACTCCCCCTTTACACCCGCAGCCACCAATCAGAGCACAGATCGCCTCACGCAGGAGCCCGCCCTCGCTCAACTGCCAGGCTGTGTTCTGGGCCATTCTACCCTTTCCTGATCCAGCGATTCAATTGAATATTTTCACATTTAAAGTCTTCCAAAGAAACAGACCTGATATGACTTTGGTTTGGAGAAGAATCCGGGCTTGTTGCCTGCTGGATCAGGGCCGGTTCCTCGGTTCCGCTTCGGAGGAGCCCAGCGCTTCAGGCCGGGGGCGGGGGGGGGAGGGAAGCGGGACTCAGGCGCCTCTTCGGGGGTTGTGGAAAGGAGTTGCTGTGTGTGTGTGTGTGTGTGTGTGTGTGTGTGTGTGTGTGTGTGAGTGTGTGTGTGTGTGAAAACCACACTATTTGGGGGGGGAGCAGGAAAGGAGCCCAGAGGTTCTGCCCGGGTCAGGCGAGCGAGGGGGGCCCCTCCCTCCCCCCCAGAGGCTGCCTGGATCCGGGACAGACTTGGGGCGACCGGCTGTGTCCAGACACGCAACTGGGGGGCAGATTCGGACTCTGCCCTCCTTGGGCTGCGGGGGGGGGGACCCGGCTCTGGCCTGGCGGGGCTGGTGCTGGGCCAGGGGGGAGTCTGAGCCCTCCAGCCCCCCCGTCCCCGGGAAGGATCCGGGCCCCCTCCGGACCCCCAAAGCCCTTCGGAGCAGAGCCGGGAATGGAGGCTCTGCCCGACCCGCCTTTGCGGAACTCCCCCGAACACGAATCTCCGGAGAAGGCGAGAAAAAAGGTTTTCTCTGCATGGAAGGAAACAAAAGAAACAGAATGTCTGTTTTGGGAGAGTTTGGGGGGGGGGAGAAAAGGTTTTCAGACTTTAATGGTTAAGCCTGTCATCCTATACATTACGGTGCTAGGATTACTGAAGTCCACAGAATGTCTATTAATATTCCAAGTTATAATTATGTGTTATAAATTTATTTTGTTTAATAGACGCTGCATCCTTCCATCCTTCTTAAAATAATATTGAGATATTCTAGAAGGAAGAAAATCTGCTCAGATCCTCTTATACATCCTGTCCATGGATATGCATATTTTCTTTTCTTTCAGGGCTGATTTCTCTCCCCATAAAAGCCCCCCCCCAACACTTCTCCCCCCCCCTTTCTCCGCTTCTCGCTCTGCGCCGGACAGCCTCTTCCATCGGGGGAAGTCGATGACTCTACGGAAGGGAGAATTCTCATTGGTCCTTTCGGATCTCTGGGCGTTCCCAAGACTGAGAGAAAAAATGTCCCCCCCCCAATCCAGGCCCACCGATTCCGCCGCTGGGGCTGGGAGCATCCGTGGGCTTGGCTGGGCTCCCCCTGCGGTTCCTGGTGGGGGCGCTGGCCTGGATCCCTGGAAGGGAGGGGGCAAGTAACCCCCCCTGGTAAGGAGGGGGAGGCTGGCAAGGACCCCCGATGCTTGTGGAGAAGGAGCAGAAAGGGGGTGGGGACCCCCAAGAGAGACTTTGGGAAAGGGGAAAGTCCCCCCAGGAAGAGGGGGGGCTGGTGAGAGGATCCGGCTGGACCAGGAGGGATCCCTGCAGATTCCCTCCTTCCTGGTTTAGTTGAGGGTTTTCCGCAGCTTGCCTTTCGATTGGGGGGTTTGTGTGTGACCCCCAAATCCTGGCTGGCTGCAGGGCTGCCCCTCCCTTCTTGTCATCCAATGCAGTTGCTGGAAGCTTCCTGCTCCCATATTGGGGGGAGGAGCCCAGAAGAGCCCCTCAAGCTTGGCAGCTCCAGCCTGGGTTCCCCCTGGGCCCTGTGGGAACTAAAAGGGCATCTAGTCCACCCCTCCAGTCCAGGGGTACAAAGAAAATAGAATGGAATAGAATAGAATAGAATAGAATTCAAAATAAGAATAGAATAGAATAGAATTCAGAATAAGAATAGAATAGAATAGAATTCAGAATAAGAATAGAATAGAGTAGAATAGAACAGAACAGAACAGAATAGAATAGAATTCAGAATAAGAATAGAATAGAACAGAACAGAAAAGAATAGAACAGAATAGAATAGAATAGAATAGAATAGAATAGGAGATGGAAGGGACCTTGGAGGTCTTCCAGTCCAGCCCCCTGCTCAAGCAGGAGAACCCATCGTACCATCTCAGACAAGTGACTGTCTCGTGGTCCAGGCTCTTCTTAAAAGTCTCCAGTGATGGAGCGCCCACGATTTCTGGAGGCAGGTTGTTCCATGGGTTAATTGTTCTCCCTGTTAGGAATTTCCTCCTTCATTCCAGGTTGCTTCTCTCTTTGATCAGTTTCCAACCGTTGTTTCTTTGTCCTTCCCTCTGGTGCTTTGGAGAATAGCGTGACCCCCCCTCTTCCTTGGGGCAGCCCCTCAAATTCTGGAATTCTGCTCTCAAGTCGCCCCTCTTCTTTTCTTTCGACTGGCCAGACCCAAGAAAGGGAGGCTGTTTGAGAATCAGGCGGGGGCGGGGCCCTAAAGGAAGTGCACACTCCCCTGCGGAGCTGTCATGAAATACCTCCCCCCCCGAAGCTTCAGTCCCCCCCCCAGACTGAAAAGACCCACTCCGCAACTTTCTCCGCTTCTGTCTCTGCGCCGAACTATCTCCTCCATCGGGCGAAGTCAAGGGAGGCTCTGCCCGGAGACCGATGACGCTGCAGAAGGGAGATGTCCCATTGGTCCTTCCGCTCTCCTGGGCCCTCCCAATGACGAAGTTCGAGGGAAACGCCTCCTTCCCCCCCCCAATCCAGACCCCCCGATTCCGCCTCTGGGGCTGGGAGCCTCCGCGTCTCCGTCTCTGGTCTCTCTGGGGGCGCTTGTGGGGCGGCCTCCATGGGCTCCGCTGGGCTCCCCCTGATGCTGCTGCTGCTGGCGGGGGCGCTGGCCCGGATCCCCGGAAGCGAAGGGGGGAAGGAGACCCCCGGTAAGGAGGGGGCTCAGAGGGGGGAGGAGAGGGGCTGGGACCCCAGTAGGGGGAAAGGGGGTGGAGGGCAAGAGAGACGGGAGCCTGCAGGAGTCTCGATCACCGCGTGGTCTCCGCCCCCTCCCTCAGGAGGACGGAGAGGAGAAGGTAACAAAGGTGGGGTAAGAGGCAGCTGGGCCCCTTTCTGCCCCCCCCCGTGGCTGGGTGGGAGGGGGTCCTTGTAGACCCCAAATTAGCACCTGAGCCTCAAAGTTTCTTGCACCGAAAAAGGAAGGAGACGGAAAGCGAAAGCGGGAAACTGAGGCATTTTCAGACCTGAATCCACAAAGGCCACCAAATGTATAAGAAAAAGAGGGGGGTTTTTTGAAAAGTGTTTTTGCAACCTCAGTTTTTCTTCTGAATCTCCATTTTTTTTTAAGGTGAGGGAAGAGATGAGTTTGGATTCCTTCTCAGGGGAGACTCTGAATTTGGGGAGGAGACCCAGAATCCCCCACCCCATATTCCTCCATTGCTGAATCGGGACCTGGAGGGGAGGGGGGAACTGAGGGAGAAGGATATTGAGGGGGGTCTGAATTGCCCCCCTAAATTGGCTCCCCAATACGATTTTTTTGGTGAGGGGGGCTGGAGACCCTCCCTTTGAGGTGGTCTTGGGGGGCTGCAGCGTGACAGAAAAGAGGGCTGAACCCACAAATCACGCAATAGCAGCCAGTGGGAGTGAAGTTGATGGGAAAGAAAATTTTTGGGGTAACTAGGGAATTTGTGGGTTCTCTTCTCCCCAAGATCCCCAGACCCCCAAGCCATCTAGCAGACCCCTCTCCTCTCCCTCCTGCAGGAGGGTCCTCCCTTCTCCCCTTCCCCTCCCCAGATTGACACTTCCCCTGCCTCTGGATCAACCATCCTGGCTACTTCAGATCCAAAGTCAAAACTGGTTTGAGAGGAGGGTGGGCAGATCCAGGGAGGGGAAGGGACAGGACTCCCCTCTTGTTCGGGGCCCCCTTTCTCTGCTTTCCCTCAAGCCTACCTTTGAGGACCAGGATGCCAGAAGGAGTGGTCCTCTTCAAGCACTTGTGGGGAGCCATTGGGGGACATCTGAGACTCCCCCTACTGGCACTTCTGCCATTTCTCTCCTTCACAATTGGAGGGTCCTGCCCCGTTTTGGCACCCAACGCCTCCCTCCCTCCATCTGACACCCCAGAGGCCTTTTCCAGGACTGCAAACTATCATTACTGCTGCCCCACAGACCTTCCTGCCTTCACATCTGAAGCCCCCTCTGGGCAGAGGGTCTCCAAAAGAGAGAGTCCAGGGCGAGTCTTGTGTGGCCCCCAGCCGGAGCTCATCTGAGACCCCCCCTCAGAAAAGGCCCTGAGTGGTCCTGTGAGCAACGGCCTTGATCTCTGGGAAGGTCGCTCTGATGTCCATCTCCCTGGGGGCTGAGGGCTCCTGGGCAGGGGGTGTTGGGAAGGGTGTCTTCCCCAGGGCCTCTTGGGGCCAGAGCAGAAAGTCCAGCCGAAGCCATTCCTGGTGTAGGAGACATTTGCCATCAGGGGGGAGGGAGGGAGAGCAGCACTGCAGGAGAGAGGAAAGATCAAGGGGGCAACTCTGAGTGGAAGGCCCCTCCCTTCTCCCCAGCACCCCTAGATGCCCCTAGATAGCTCTCCCACTGAGCCTTGCCCCCTCCAGAAGCCATCCAGACTGCTTCTGCAGGATTCCCCTGGAATCGATCTCCAAGGGCTGATTTTGTCTCCCTCCCACTCCTCATCTGGGGCACATAAAGACTAGGTCGGTGGAGGAACTGTCTCAAACACAGAGAAGACTTGGGCTCCTGTCAATAACACCCCCTCCCTTGGAAGAGGACCTGTGGGTACCTGGAAAAGGGACAACACCAAATGTATCAATTGCAGGAAAAAAAATCAGACCAGACTTCCTTAAGATAAAGAAAGACCTGTGTTGGTGATTGAGGATTCATTGCTCAGAGGAACTGAACCAGCAGTTTATAGACTGGATAGTCAGACTAGTAGTTAGCTGTTTCCCAGGAACAACTATCAAAGATGTGAGTGAGAGGCTTACTAAAAATAATCCACAGATTATTATTCCTTTCTCCTCTTTCATGTGGGGATGAATGATACACAAGGTCCCTGGAAACAATATCAAGAGATTATGAGCAGGTAGGGATCAAAGTCAAAGAGATGGGAGCACAGGTGGTGTCCCCTTCTGTACTCCCAATAAAGGTCAGTATCCAATGAGGATACGCACAGCCTTTGAAGTCAACTCCTGGCTTAGAGGATGGTTCTGTCGATAGAATGTTGGATTCTTGGACTATGGTCTACAATACCCACATGAGGGACTTCTGGCAGGGGATGAGCTACACTTCAAAAAAACTGAGAATGTTGTCTTCGGAAGCCAACTGGCTTGTCCTATTTGAATGGTCTTAAACTGAAACCAAAGGGGGAGGGATATGGGCAATCCATTGGGCAATCAACCAAATTGAAAGGAAAAAGGAGAACTCGAACACAAAAAGAGGGGATGTGGAAACCAAACAGGGTCAGTCAAAAGGGACTCAGATGCTTCTACAACAATGCTCAAAGTACGAGGAATAAACCAGGGAGAACTTGAAACCCAAAGGCAGGTATGACGTTGCAATCACCGAAACTTAGTGGGATGAAACCCATGACTGGAAGGCACAAGAGATTTAATGTCGAGGAATTGCGCAGCAGCTGTTCAAATGAAGTGGGAGACACTGACACAAACTTGTAGTTTTACATCAATATATATAACATTTATGTTGCACAGCAGCTGTCCAAATGACACAAACCTGTAGTGTTATATAAATCTATTTAGCATCTATATTCACAGCAGACAAGATAATCAGGAACACAGGAACATCTTGAGATTAACCAATCAGCAGACGGAGCAAAGGATGGGGGAAAAGGGGGAAACGCCCCCTTTACACTCACAGCAACCAATCATAGGGTAGATAACCTCATTCAGGAGCCAGCACTCTCCAACCAATCAACTACAACTCTGTGTCCCGGCCCATTGTCCACTTTACTGTTCCATCTACTAAATTTAGTATCTTAATATTTAAAGTGTTGAAAAGAAACAGACTTAATAAAAGGTGGAACTGCACTATATGTAAGAAATAACTACAGAAATGCTACAGAACAAAGACAAAAATCTCCTTGAAAGCATTTGGGTTAAAAAAGGGGAAACAGAACGACATCACCATTGGTGTGTACTATAAAGCCCCCCAACCCAACAGAGGAAATAGATGAACTTGTTCTTAATCAGTTAGCTAAGGCATGGAGAAAGCAGAGCAAAATAGCAATGGGGGACTTTGACCACCCTGACATCAACCGGGAGACAGTTTTTTGCGCCTAGTGGGAGATCCAGCAGGCTCCTGATGAAGGTAGCAGACAACTTTGTCCCCCATAAAGTAGAGAAGGGAACTAGAGGGTCAGCCCCACTGGACTCCAATCTCACTAAGAGTCCTAGGCTGCCTTAACAGAGGGACAGAATCAAGATCACCTGAAGTTTTAATAGCACTTTACAAGGCCTTGGTAAGGCCACACTTGGAATATCACAACCAGTTTTGGTTGCCATGATCGAAAAAAGAAGTTGAGACTCTGGAAAGAGAGCAGAGAAGAGCAACAAAGATGATCAGGGGACTGGAGGCTAAAACATACGAAGAACGGTTGCTGGAATTGGGTAAGTCTAGTTTAACAAAGAGAAGGACGAGTCTTCCAATATTTGAAGGGCTGCCCCAAAGAAGAGGGAGTCAAGCTATTCTCCAAAGCCCCTGAAGGCAGGACGAGAAGCAACGGATGGAAGATCTGGATTTAAGGAGCAATTTCCTAACAGTGAGAACAATTAATCAGTGGAACTGCTTGCCTCTGGAAGTTGTGATGGCTTCATCACTGGAAGCTTTTAAGAAAAGACTGGACAGCCATTTGTCTGAGGTGGTATAGGGTCTCCTGCCTGAGCAGGGGGCTAGACTAGAGGACCTCCAAGGTCCCTTCCAGCTGTGTTATTCTGTTATTCTGTTACATTTTTGCACAGCAGATTCTGGATGCTTCCCATTTGGGGCGTCTCCCCTGGGCACTGAAATCAAAGGTGGAGAAAGGCCAGGAGACTCCCAACCACTTTAATTCAAAGCCTTCGGGCCAAATCCTTCCTTAGAGACTGATCCATTGGCTCCCTTTCTTTCCCTCCTTTTGCTGCCTAGGAAAAATGGTCTCCTTCTGTTTCCCATAAGACCCCCCTAACTCTGTTTTACATGGGTTTTTTTTAATCCAGTGTTCTTGCCATTGTTTGCACCGGTTTGAAAATATGCTTTTTAAAATGGGAATTAACTAATTTGATTATTTCACCCATTTTGATCAGTGTGCCCCAAGGAGAATGTATTTTGGAAGATGAAATCAAACACTTTATATGAAGGGTAAAGAAGAAGCATCTCCTTCATTTGAGTCTTGTCTCAGATACGCTATTTTCTCTCTTCCACAAGGGCTTTTTGGATGATCTGGAGAGGAAAGACTCCCTGTCAGCAGGTGAACATCCCTCCCTCAGCAGGGCTGATCTCAGCAACTCTGCAAGGCCAGTCCAGGCTAGTCCTGGGATGAAGCGGTCTGGAAATCCCAGAATCTCTCCCTCTCCCTCCCTCCCTCTTTCCCTCCCTCCCTCCCCTCTCTCCCTCTCTTATCTCTATCATCTCTCTCTCTACATCTCTCTATATATTATCTCTCTATATCTTATCTATCTATCTATCTATCTATCTTCCTTCCCTCCCTCCCTCCTTCCCTCCTTTCTTCTCCTCCTCCCTTCCAGCACTGATGATGTTTCCTAGTTGGGTCATGAAACGTCTGCAAGAAAACCACCCAGCTCAAAGAGCACCAAGGACCCCACAATTAATCTATCTATCTATCTATCTATCTATCTATCTATCTATCTATCTATCTATCTATCTATCTATCTATCTCTGTCTCCCTTTCTGTATCTTCTCTATCTATCATTTCTCTATCATATCATATCGTATCGTATCATATCATATCTATCTATCTCATCTATCTTATCTATCTAGCCATCTCTATCTATCTGTCTATCATCTCTCTCTCTCTCTCTCTCTCTCACACACACACACACACACACACACATCTCTCTCTCTCACACACATCTCTCTATCTATCTCTACCCCTCCCCTTACTAGCTATATTATCTAGCTATCAAATTTATATAACCACCCATCTCAGAACAAGTGACTGGGTTGGATACACAAAGCTAAACACAGGTATATACAGTACATGAAATTATTAAAACATTAAAAACAATAAAAAAATTAAAAAAAGAAATATAAGGTGAAGTTTTTTCAGTGCCACTGTAACTTTGAACAGCCATGAAATGAACTGTGGTTTAGTCATCACCATCCTCAGCGCTTTCACTGGTGGAGAAAAGACCAGAGATCTCCTTTAACCAGATAGGCTAATGATGGTTTGTGCCATCAAGTTGGTGTCAACGTTTAATCCCCCCATGGACAGATTTTTTCTGGGGAGACCCTCCCCCCACTCCTACGGGTCCTCCGTCAGCATCCCCCTCCCCCTCCCTGCTTCTCCTCCTTTTCCTCTCTCTCCTTCCACCTTTCCCGGCATCAGAGCCCCCCCTTTGTCCCTCGCAGAGAGCCGAGTCTCCCAGGTGACGTTTCTCCAACCCTCCCTCGTTTTGTTCCCTGGGCTGTCCGGGGTCTCCTCGGGGGTCGGGAGGGACCCCTAAATCTCTTCCGGGAGGGGGAGGACAAAGGACCGAGGGGGAGACTCAGCCACAGGGAGAAGCGGGAGAGTCCCGGAGCTGCCCCGGGGAAGAATCCGGGCTTGTTGCCTGGTGGATCAGGGCCAGTTCCTCGGTTCCGCTTCGGGGGAGCCCAGCGCTTCAGGCCGGGGACGGGTGGGGGGAGCGAAACTCCAGCACTTCTCCAGCTGTTGGGGGTTGTGGAAACAAAGTTCCTCTGTGTGTTTGTGTGTGGGGGGGTGTGGAGGGCTGGGGGGGGGGAAGGAGGAATTCAAGAGAAAATCAAAATTTTCCTGGAGAACCATGAAAAGAGGACAGGAGTTCAGCTCTGATCAGGCGCTGCCTGGATCTGGGACCCTCTTTGTGCGACTGGCTGTGTATACACAACTGTTGTGCAGTGGGGTGAGTCCCTCCCCTCCCTCCCCTCCTGCCCTGAGAGTTTCTCCTCAACTGATAGATGTTCCTTTCACATTCGTTAATTGTTCCTTAAAAAAAAAAGTTCCTGAACAAAACCTCCTTGCTGTGGATACAGCAGATTTTTGAAACTTTGGGCAAAAAAGAACCTGGACACAAAAGAGGGGATGTGGAAACCAAACACAGAGTCTGTCAAAAGGGACTCAGATGCTTCTACACCAAGGCTACACCAAGGAATAAACTGGGGGAACCTGAAACCCAAAGGCAGGTGTCTCATTGTTGCAATTCCTGAAACTTAGTGGAATGAAACCCAGGACTGGAAGACACAACTAAAAAGATTTAAAGTTGAGGAATTGAGCGACAGCCGTGCAAATGAAGTGGGAGGCACTGACCCAAACTTGTAGTTTTACATCAGTAAATATATTTGATATCCATATTTACAGCAGATAAGATAGGCATATCACTACATCCTGAGGTAAATCGTGAGGTAAACCACAAAAGAGCGGACAGAGCCCACAGAAGAAAAAGGCGGGAAAAAGGGAAACTCCCCCTTTACACCCGCAGCCACCAATCAGAGCACAGATCGCCTCACGCAGGAGCCCGCCCTCGCTCAACTGCCAGGCTGTGTTCTGGGCCATTCTACCCTTTCCTGATCCAGCGATTCAACTGAATATTTTCACATTTAAAGTCATCCAAAGAAACAGACCTGATATGACTTTGGTTTGGGGAAGAATCCGGGCTTGTTGCCTGCTGGATCAGGGCCGGTTCCTCGGTTCCGCTTCGGAGGAGCCCAGCGCTTCAGGCCGGGGGCGGGGGGGGGAGGGAAGCGGGACTCAGGCGCCTCTTCGGGGGTTGTGGAAAGGAGTTGCTGTGTGTGTGTGTGTGTGTGTGTGTGTGTGTGTGTGTGTGTGTGTGTGTGTGAAAACCACACTATTTGGGGGGGGAGCAGGAAAGGAGCCCAGAGGTTCTGCCCGGGTCAGGCGAGCGAGGGGGGCCCCTCCCTCCCCCCCAGAGGCTGCCTGGATCCGGGACAGACTTGGGGCGACCGGCTGTGTCCAGACACGCAACTGGGGGGCAGATTCGGACTCTGCCCTCCTTGGGCTGCGGGGGGGGGGACCCGGCTCTGGCCTGGCGGGGCTGGTGCTGGGCCAGGGGGGAGTCTGAGCCCTCCAGCCCCCCCGTCCCCGGGAAGGATCCGGGCCCCCTCCGGACCCCCAAAGCCCTTCGGAGCAGAGCCGGGAATGGAGGCTCTGCCCGACCCGCCTTTGCGGAACTCCCCCGAACACGAATCTCCGGAGAAGACGAGAAAAAAGGTTTTCTCTGGATGGAAGGAAACAAAAGAAACAGAATGTCTGTTTTGGGAGAGTTTGGGGGGGGGGGGAGATTTTCAGACTTTAATGGTTAAGCCTGTCATCCTATACATTACGGTGCTAGGATTACTGAAGTCCACAGAATGTCTATTAATATTCCAAGTTATAATTATGTGTTATAAATTTATTTTGTTTAATAGACGCTGCATCCTTCCATCCTTCTTAAAATAATATTGAGATATTCTAGAAGGAAGAAAATCTGCTCAGATCCTCTTATACATCCTGTCCATGGATATGCATATTTTCTTTTCTTTCAGGGCTGATTTCTCTCCCCATAAAAGCCCCCCCCCAACACTTCTCCCCCCCCCTTTCTCCGCTTCTCGCTCTGCGCCGGACAGCCTCTTCCATCGGGGGAAGTCGATGACTCTACGGAAGGGAGAATTCTCATTGGTCCTTTCGGATCTCTGGGCGTTCCCAAGACTGAGAGAAAAAATGTCCCCCCCCCAATCCAGGCCCACCGATTCCGCCGCTGGGGCTGGGAGCATCCGTGGGCTTGGCTGGGCTCCCCCTGCGGTTCCTGGTGGGGGCGCTGGCCTGGATCCCTGGAAGGGAGGGGGCAAGTAACCCCCCCTGGTAAGGAGGGGGAGGCTGGCAAGGACCCCCGATGCTTGTGGAGAAGGAGCAGAAAGGGGGTGGGGACCCCCAAGAGAGACTTTGGGAAAGGGGAAATTCCCCCCAGGAAGAGGGGGGGCTGGTGAGAGGATCCGGCTGGACCAGGAGGGATCCCTGCAGATTCCCTCCTTCCTGGTTTAGTTGAGGGTTTTCCGCAGCTTGCCTTTCGATTGGGGGGTTTGTGTGTGACCCCCAAATCCTGGCTGGCTGCAGGGCTGCCCCTCCCTTCTTGTCATCCAATGCAGTTGCTGGAAGCTTCCTGCTCCCATATTGGGGGGAGGAGCCCAGAAGAGCCCCTCAAGCTTGGCAGCTCCAGCCTGGGTTCCCCCTGGGCCCTGTGGGAACTAAAAGGGCATCTAGTCCACCCCTCCAGTCCAGGGGTACAAAGAAAATAGAATGGAATAGAATAGAATAGAATAGAATTCAAAATAAGAATAGAATAGAATAGAATTCAGAATAAGAATAGAATAGAATAGAATTCAGAATAAGAATAGAATAGAGTAGAATAGAACAGAACAGAACAGAATAGAATAGAATTCAGAATAAGAATAGAATAGAACAGAACAGAAAAGAATAGAACAGAATAGAATAGAATAGAATAGAATAGAATAGGAGATGGAAGGGACCTTGGAGGTCTTCCAGTCCAGCCCCCTGCTCAAGCAGGAGAACCCATCGTACCATCTCAGACAAGTGACTGTCTCGTGGTCCAGGCTCTTCTTAAAAGTCTCCAGTGATGGAGCGCCCACGATTTCTGGAGGCAGGTTGTTCCATGGGTTAATTGTTCTCCCTGTTAGGAATTTCCTCCTTCATTCCAGGTTGCTTCTCTCTTTGATCAGTTTCCAACCGTTGTTTCTTTTTCCTTCCCTCTGGTGCTTTGGAGAATAGCGTGACCCCCCCTCTTCCTTGGGGCCGCCCCTCAAATTCTGGAATTCTGCTCTCAAGTCGCCCCTCTTCTTTTCTTTCGACTGGCCAGACCCAAGAAAGGGAGGCTGTTTGAGAATCAGGCGGGGGCGGGGCCCTAAAGGAAGTGCACACTCCCCTGCGGAGCTGTCATGAAATACCTCCCCCCCCGAAGCTTCAGTCCCCCCCCCAGACTGAAAAGACCCACTCCGCAACTTTCTCCGCTTCTGTCTCTGCGCCGAACTATCTCCTCCATCGGGCGAAGTCAAGGGAGGCTCTGCCCGGAGACCGATGACGCTGCAGAAGGGAGATGTCCCATTGGTCCTTCCGCTCTCCTGGGCCCTCCCAATGACGAAGTTCGAGGGAAACGCCTCCTTCCCCCCCCCAATCCAGACCCCCCGATTCCGCCTCTGGGGCTGGGAGCCTCCGCGTCTCCGTCTCTGGTCTCTCTGGGGGCGCTTGTGGGGCGGCCTCCATGGGCTCCGCTGGGCTCCCCCTGATGCTGCTGCTGCTGGCGGGGGCGCTGGCCCGGATCCCCGGAAGCGAAGGGGGGAAGGAGACCCCCGGTAAGGAGGGGGCTCAGAGGGGGGAGGAGAGGGGCTGGGACCCCAGTAGGGGGAAAGGGGGTGGAGGGCAAGAGAGACGGGAGCCTGCAGGAGTCTCGATCACCGCGTGGTCTCCGCCCCCTCCCTCAGGAGGACGGAGAGGAGAAGGTAACAAAGGTGGGGTAAGAGGCAGCTGGGCCCCTTTCTGCCCCCCCCCGTGGCTGGGTGGGAGGGGGTCCTTGTAGACCCCAAATTAGCACCTGAGCCTCAAAGTTTCTTGCACCGAAAAAGGAAGGAGACGGAAAGCGAAAGCGGGAAACTGAGGCATTTTCAGACCTGAATCCACAAAGGCCACCAAATGTATAAGAAAAAGAGGGGGGTTTTTTGGCAAAAGTGTTTTTGCAACCTCAGTTTTTCTTCTGAATCTCCATTTTTTTTTAAGGTGAGGGAAGAGATGAGTTTGGATTCCTTCTCAGGGGAGACTCTGAATTTGGGGAGGAGACCCAGAATCCCCCACCCCATATTCCTCCATTGCTGAATCGGGACCTGGAGGGGAGGGGGGAACTGAGGGAGAAGGATATTGAGGGGGGTCTGAATTGCCCCCCTAAATTGGCTCCCCAATACGATTTTTTTGGTGAGGGGGGCTGGAGACCCTCCCTTTGAGGTGGTCTTGGGGGGCTGCAGCGTGACAGAAAAGAGGGCTGAACCCACAAATCACGCAATAGCAGCCAGTGGGAGTGAAGTTGATGGGAAAGAAAATTTTTGGGGTAACTAGGGAATTTGTGGGTTCTCTTCTCCCCAAGATCCCCAGACCCCCAAGCCATCTAGCAGACCCCTCTCCTCTCCCTCCTGCAGGAGGGTCCTCCCTTCTCCCCTTCCCCTCCCCAGATTGACACTTCCCCTGCCTCTGGATCAACCATCCTGGCTACTTCAGATCCAAAGTCAAAACTGGTTTGAGAGGAGGGTGGGCAGATCCAGGGAGGGGAAGGGACAGGACTCCCCTCTTGTTCGGGGCCCCCTGTCTCTGCTTTCCCTCAAGCCTACCTTTGAGGACCAGGATGCCAGAAGGAGTGGTCCTCTTCAAGCACTTGTGGGGAGCCATTGGGGGACATCTGAGACTCCCCCTACTGGCACTTCTGCCATTTCTCTCCTTCACAATTGGAGGGTCCTGCCCCGTTTTGGCACCCAACGCCTCCCTCCCTCCATCTGACACCCCAGAGGCCTTTTCCAGGACTGCAAACTATCATTACTGCTGCCCCACAGACCTTCCTGCCTTCACATCTGAAGCCCCCTCTGGGCAGAGGGTCTCCAAAAGAGAGAGTCCAGGGCGAGTCTTGTGTGGCCCCCAGCCGGAGCTCATCTGAGACCCCCCCTCAGAAAAGGCCCTGAGTGGTCCTGTGAGCAACGGCCTTGATCTCTGGGAAGGTCGCTCTGATGTCCATCTCCCTGGGGGCTGAGGGCTCCTGGGCAGGGGGTGTTGGGAAGGGTGTCTTCCCCAGGGCCTCTTGGGGCCAGAGCAGAAAGTCCAGCCGAAGCCATTCCTGGTGTAGGAGACATTTGCCATCAGGGGGGAGGGAGGGAGAGCAGCACTGCAGGAGAGAGGAAAGATCAAGGGGGCAACTCTGAGTGGAAGGCCCCTCCCTTCTCCCCAGCACCCCTAGATGCCCCTAGATAGCTCTCCCACTGAGCCTTGCCCCCTCCAGAAGCCATCCAGACTGCTTCTGCAGGATTCCCCTGGAATCGATCTCCAAGGGCTGATTTTGTCTCCCTCCCACTCCTCATCTGGGGCACATAAAGACTAGGTCGGTGGAGGAACTGTCTCAAACACAGAGAAGACTTGGGCTCCTGTCAATAACACCCCCTCCCTTGGAAGAGGACCTGTGGGTACCTGGAAAAGGGACAACACCAAATGTATCAATTGCAGGAAAAAAAATCAGACCAGACTTCCTTAAGATAAAGAAAGACCTGTGTTGGTGATTGAGGATTCATTGCTCAGAGGAACTGAACCAGCAGTTTATAGACTGGATAGTCAGACTAGTAGTTAGCTGTTTCCCAGGAACAACTATCAAAGATGTGAGTGAGAGGCTTACTAAAAATAATCCACAGATTATTATTCCTTTCTCCTCTTTCATGTGGGGATGAATGATACACAAGGTCCCTGGAAACAATATCAAGAGATTATGAGCAGGTAGGGATCAAAGTCAAAGAGATGGGAGCACAGGTGGTGTCCCCTTCTGTACTCCCAATAAAGGTCAGTATCCAATGAGGATACGCACAGCCTTTGAAGTCAACTCCTGGCTTAGAGGATGGTTCTGTCGATAGAATGTTGGATTCTTGGACTATGGTCTACAATACCCACATGAGGGACTTCTGGCAGGGGATGAGCTACACTTCAAAAAAACTGAGAATGTTGTCTTCGGAAGCCAACTGGCTTGTCCTATTTGAATGGTCTTAAACTGAAACCAAAGGGGGAGGGATATGGGCAATCCATTGGGCAATCAACCAAATTGAAAGGAAAAAGGAGAACTCGAACACAAAAAGAGGGGATGTGGAAACCAAACAGGGTCAGTCAAAAGGGACTCAGATGCTTCTACAACAATGCTCAAAGTACGAGGAATAAACCAGGGAGAACTTGAAACCCAAAGGCAGGTATGACGTTGCAATCACCGAAACTTAGTGGGATGAAACCCATGACTGGAAGGCACAAGAGATTTAATGTCGAGGAATTGCGCAGCAGCTGTTCAAATGAAGTGGGAGACACTGACACAAACTTGTAGTTTTACATCAATATATATAACATTTATGTTGCACAGCAGCTGTCCAAATGACACAAACCTGTAGTGTTATATAAATCTATTTAGCATCTATATTCACAGCAGACAAGATAATCAGGAACACAGGAACATCTTGAGATTAACCAATCAGCAGACGGAGCAAAGGATGGGGGAAAAGGGGGAAACGCCCCCTTTACACTCACAGCAACCAATCATAGGGTAGATAACCTCATTCAGGAGCCAGCACTCTCCAACCAATCAACTACAACTCTGTGTCCCGGCCCATTGTCCACTTTACTGTTCCATCTACTAAATTTAGTATCTTAATATTTAAAGTGTTGAAAAGAAACAGACTTAATAAAAGGTGGAACTGCACTATATGTAAGAAATAACTACAGAAATGCTACAGAACAAAGACAAAAATCTCCTTGAAAGCATTTGGGTTAAAAAAGGGGAAACAGAACGACATCACCATTGGTGTGTACTATAAAGCCCCCCAACCCAACAGAGGAAATAGATGAACTTGTTCTTAATCAGTTAGCTAAGGCATGGAGAAAGCAGAGCAAAATAGCAATGGGGGACTTTGACCACCCTGACATCAACCGGGAGACAGTTTTTTGCGCCTAGTGGGAGATCCAGCAGGCTCCTGATGAAGGTAGCAGACAACTTTGTCCCCCATAAAGTAGAGAAGGGAACTAGAGGGTCAGCCCCACTGGACTCCAATCTCACTAAGAGTCCTAGGCTGCCTTAACAGAGGGACAGAATCAAGATCACCTGAAGTTTTAATAGCACTTTACAAGGCCTTGGTAAGGCCACACTTGGAATATCACAACCAGTTTTGGTTGCCATGATCGAAAAAAGAAGTTGAGACTCTGGAAAGAGAGCAGAGAAGAGCAACAAAGATGATCAGGGGACTGGAGGCTAAAACATACGAAGAACGGTTGCTGGAATTGGGTAAGTCTAGTTTAACAAAGAGAAGGACGAGTCTTCCAATATTTGAAGGGCTGCCCCAAAGAAGAGGGAGTCAAGCTATTCTCCAAAGCCCCTGAAGGCAGGACGAGAAGCAACGGATGGAAGATCTGGATTTAAGGAGCAATTTCCTAACAGTGAGAACAATTAATCAGTGGAACTGCTTGCCTCTGGAAGTTGTGATGGCTTCATCACTGGAAGCTTTTAAGAAAAGACTGGACAGCCATTTGTCTGAGGTGGTATAGGGTCTCCTGCCTGAGCAGGGGGCTAGACTAGAGGACCTCCAAGGTCCCTTCCAGCTGTGTTATTCTGTTATTCTGTTACATTTTTGCACAGCAGATTCTGGATGCTTCCCATTTGGGGCGTCTCCCCTGGGCACTGAAATCAAAGGTGGAGAAAGGCCAGGAGACTCCCAACCACTTTAATTCAAAGCCTTCGGGCCAAATCCTTCCTTAGAGACTGATCCATTGGCTCCCTTTCTTTCCCTCCTTTTGCTGCCTAGGAAAAATGGTCTCCTTCTGTTTCCCATAAGACCCCCCTAACTCTGTTTTACATGGGTTTTTTTTAATCCAGTGTTCTTGCCATTGTTTGCACCGGTTTGAAAATATGCTTTTTAAAATGGGAATTAACTAATTTGATTATTTCACCCATTTTGATCAGTGTGCCCCAAGGAGAATGTATTTTGGAAGATGAAATCAAACACTTTATATGAAGGGTAAAGAAGAAGCATCTCCTTCATTTGAGTCTTGTCTCAGATACGCTATTTTCTCTCTTCCACAAGGGCTTTTTGGATGATCTGGAGAGGAAAGACTCCCTGTCAGCAGGTGAACATCCCTCCCTCAGCAGGGCTGATCTCAGCAACTCTGCAAGGCCAGTCCAGGCTAGTCCTGGGATGAAGCGGTCTGGAAATCCCAGAATCTCTCCCTCTCCCTCCCTCCCTCTTTCCCTCCCTCCCTCCCCTCTCTCCCTCTCTTATCTCTATCATCTCTCTCTCTACATCTCTCTATATATTATCTCTCTATATCTTATCTATCTATCTATCTATCTATCTTCCTTCCCTCCCTCCCTCCTTCCCTCCTTTCTTCTCCTCCTCCCTTCCAGCACTGATGATGTTTCCTAGTTGGGTCATGAAACGTCTGCAAGAAAACCACCCAGCTCAAAGAGCACCAAGGACCCCACAATTAATCTATCTATCTATCTATCTATCTATCTATCTATCTATCTATCTATCTATCTATCTCTGTCTCCCTTTCTGTATCTTCTCTATCTATCATTTCTCTATCATATCATATCGTATCGTATCATATCATATCTATCTATCTCATCTATCTTATCTATCTAGCCATCTCTATCTATCTGTCTATCATCTCTCTCTCTCTCTCTCTCTCTCACACACACACACACACACACACACATCTCTCTCTCTCACACACATCTCTCTATCTATCTCTACCCCTCCCCTTACTAGCTATATTATCTAGCTATCAAATTTATATAACCACCCATCTCAGAACAAGTGACTGGGTTGGATACACAAAGCTAAACACAGGTATATACAGTACATGAAATTATTAAAACATTAAAAACAATAAAAAAATTAAAAAAAGAAATATAAGGTGAAGTTTTTTCAGTGCCACTGTAACTTTGAACAGCCATGAAATGAACTGTGGTTTAGTCATCACCATCCTCAGCGCTTTCACTGGTGGAGAAAAGACCAGAGATCTCCTTTAACCAGATAGGCTAATGATGGTTTGTGCCATCAAGTTGGTGTCAACGTTTAATCCCCCCATGGACAGATTTTTTCTGGGGAGACCCTCCCCCCACTCCTACGGGTCCTCCGTCAGCATCCCCCTCCCCCTCCCTGCTTCTCCTCCTTTTCCTCTCTCTCCTTCCACCTTTCCCGGCATCAGAGCCCCCCCTTTGTCCCTCGCAGAGAGCCGAGTCTCCCAGGTGACGTTTCTCCAACCCTCCCTCGTTTTGTTCCCTGGGCTGTCCGGGGTCTCCTCGGGGGTCGGGAGGGACCCCTAAATCTCTTCCGGGAGGGGGAGGACAAAGGACCGAGGGGGAGACTCAGCCACAGGGAGAAGCGGGAGAGTCCCGGAGCTGCCCCGGGGAAGAATCCGGGCTTGTTGCCTGGTGGATCAGGGCCAGTTCCTCGGTTCCGCTTCGGGGGAGCCCAGCGCTTCAGGCCGGGGACGGGTGGGGGGAGCGAAACTCCAGCACTTCTCCAGCTGTTGGGGGTTGTGGAAACAAAGTTCCTCTGTGTGTTTGTGTGTGGGGGGGTGTGGAGGGCTGGGGGGGGGGGAAGGAGGAATTCAAGAGAAAATCAAAATTTTCCTGGAGAACCATGAAAAGAGGACAGGAGTTCAGCTCTGATCAGGCGCTGCCTGGATCTGGGACCCTCTTTGTGCGACTGGCTGTGTATACACAACTGTTGTGCAGTGGGGTGAGTCCCTCCCCTCCCTCCCCTCCTGCCCTGAGAGTTTCTCCTCAACTGATAGATGTTCCTTTCACATTCGTTAATTGTTCCTTAAAAAAAAAAGTTCCTGAACAAAACCTCCTTGCTGTGGATACAGCAGATTTTTGAAACTTTGGGCAAAAAAGAACCTGGACACAAAAGAGGGGATGTGGAAACCAAACACAGAGTCTGTCAAAAGGGACTCAGATGCTTCTACACCAAGGCTACACCAAGGAATAAACTGGGGGAACCTGAAACCCAAAGGCAGGTGTCTCATTGTTGCAATTCCTGAAACTTAGTGGAATGAAACCCAGGACTGGAAGACACAACTAAAAAGATTTAAAGTTGAGGAATTGAGCGACAGCCGTGCAAATGAAGTGGGAGGCACTGACCCAAACTTGTAGTTTTACATCAGTAAATATATTTGATATCCATATTTACAGCAGATAAGATAGGCATATCACTACATCCTGAGGTAAATCGTGAGGTAAACCACAAAAGAGCGGACAGAGCCCACAGAAGAAAAAGGCGGGAAAAAGGGAAACTCCCCCTTTACACCCGCAGCCACCAATCAGAGCACAGATCGCCTCACGCAGGAGCCCGCCCTCGCTCAACTGCCAGGCTGTGTTCTGGGCCATTCTACCCTTTCCTGATCCAGCGATTCAACTGAATATTTTCACATTTAAAGTCATCCAAAGAAACAGACCTGATATGACTTTGGTTTGGGGAAGAATCCGGGCTTGTTGCCTGCTGGATCAGGGCCGGTTCCTCGGTTCCGCTTCGGAGGAGCCCAGCGCTTCAGGCCGGGGGCGGGGGGGGGAGGGAAGCGGGACTCAGGCGCCTCTTCGGGGGTTGTGGAAAGGAGTTGCTGTGTGTGTGTGTGTGTGTGTGTGTGTGTGTGTGTGTGTGTGTGTGTGTGTGAAAACCACACTATTTGGGGGGGGAGCAGGAAAGGAGCCCAGAGGTTCTGCCCGGGTCAGGCGAGCGAGGGGGGCCCCTCCCTCCCCCCCAGAGGCTGCCTGGATCCGGGACAGACTTGGGGCGACCGGCTGTGTCCAGACACGCAACTGGGGGGCAGATTCGGACTCTGCCCTCCTTGGGCTGCGGGGGGGGGGACCCGGCTCTGGCCTGGCGGGGCTGGTGCTGGGCCAGGGGGGAGTCTGAGCCCTCCAGCCCCCCCGTCCCCGGGAAGGATCCGGGCCCCCTCCGGACCCCCAAAGCCCTTCGGAGCAGAGCCGGGAATGGAGGCTCTGCCCGACCCGCCTTTGCGGAACTCCCCCGAACACGAATCTCCGGAGAAGACGAGAAAAAAGGTTTTCTCTGGATGGAAGGAAACAAAAGAAACAGAATGTCTGTTTTGGGAGAGTTTGGGGGGGGGGGGAGATTTTCAGACTTTAATGGTTAAGCCTGTCATCCTATACATTACGGTGCTAGGATTACTGAAGTCCACAGAATGTCTATTAATATTCCAAGTTATAATTATGTGTTATAAATTTATTTTGTTTAATAGACGCTGCATCCTTCCATCCTTCTTAAAATAATATTGAGATATTCTAGAAGGAAGAAAATCTGCTCAGATCCTCTTATACATCCTGTCCATGGATATGCATATTTTCTTTTCTTTCAGGGCTGATTTCTCTCCCCATAAAAGCCCCCCCCCAACACTTCTCCCCCCCCCTTTCTCCGCTTCTCGCTCTGCGCCGGACAGCCTCTTCCATCGGGGGAAGTCGATGACTCTACGGAAGGGAGAATTCTCATTGGTCCTTTCGGATCTCTGGGCGTTCCCAAGACTGAGAGAAAAAATGTCCCCCCCCCAATCCAGGCCCACCGATTCCGCCGCTGGGGCTGGGAGCATCCGTGGGCTTGGCTGGGCTCCCCCTGCGGTTCCTGGTGGGGGCGCTGGCCTGGATCCCTGGAAGGGAGGGGGCAAGTAACCCCCCCTGGTAAGGAGGGGGAGGCTGGCAAGGACCCCCGATGCTTGTGGAGAAGGAGCAGAAAGGGGGTGGGGACCCCCAAGAGAGACTTTGGGAAAGGGGAAATTCCCCCCAGGAAGAGGGGGGGCTGGTGAGAGGATCCGGATCCATCCTGTCCATGGATATGCATATTTCCTTTTCTTTCAGGGCTGATTTCTCTCCCCATAAAAGCCCCCCCCCAAATACTTTTCCCCCCCCTTTCTCCGCTTCTCGCTCTACGCCGGACAGCCTCTTCCATCGGGTGAAGTCGAGAGAGACTCTGCCCGGAGACCGATGACTCTACGGAAGGGAGAATTCTCATTGGTCCTTTCGGATCTCTGGGCGTTCCCAAGACTGACTTTGAGAGAAAAAATGCTCCCCCCCCAATCCAGGCCCACCGATTCCGCCTCTGGGGCTGGGAGCATCCACGGGCTTGGCTGGGCTCCCCCTGCTGTTCCTGGTGGGGGCGCTGGCCTGGGTCCCTGGAAGGGAGGGGGGCAAGGAACCCCCCGGTAAGCAGGGGGGAGGGCAGGGGGGAGGCTGGCAAGGACCCCCGATGCTTGTGGGGAAGGAGCAGAAAGGGGGTGGGACCCCCAAGAGAGGCTTTGGGAAAGGGGAAATTCCCCCCGGGCACTGGGGGGGGGCTGGTGAGAGGATCCGGCTGGACCAGGAGGGATCCCTGCAGATTCCCTCCTTCCTGGTTTAGCTGAGGGTTTTCCGCAGCTTGCCTTTGGATTGGGGGGTTTGTGTGTAACCCCCAAATCCTGGCTGGCTCTGGGGCTGCCCCTCCCTTCTTGTCATCCAATGCAGCTGCTGGGAGCTTCCTGCTTCCATGTTGGGGGGGGAGGAGCCCAGAAGAGCCCCTCAAGCTTGGCAGCTCCAGCCTGGGTTCCCTCTGGGCCCTGTGGGAACTAAAAGGGCATCTAGTCCACCCCTCCAGTCCAGGGGCACAAAGTAAGGAAGACTGGTTGAGAATCTTGCGGGGAGGGGTGTCAAAGGAATGAACACTCCCCTGCGGAGCTGGCAAGAAATTCCCCCCCGAAGCTGCAGCCCCCCCCCAAGACTGAAAAGATGCCCCTCCCCCCCTCTCCGCTTCTCTCTCTGCCCCGAACTATCTCCTCTATCAGGTGAAGTCAAGGGAGACTCTGCCCGGAGACCGATGACGCTACAGAAAGGAGAATTCTCATTGGTCCCTCTGATTTCCTGGGCCCTCCCAATTCCGAAGTTCGAGGAAAACGCCCCCTACGCCCAATTCTGCCTCGGGCTGGGAACCTCCGCGTCTCTCTCCCCTCTCTCTGGGGGCGCTTGTGGGGCGGCGTACATGGGCTCCGCGGGGCTCCCCCTGATGCTGCTGCTGGCGGGGGCGCTGGCCCGGATCCCCGGAAGCGAAGCGGGGAAGGAGACCCCCGGTAAGGAGGGGGCTCAGAGGGGGGAGGAGAGGGGTTAGGAGGGACTCTCGGTGTCCCTGGGGGAGGGGACGGAGAAAGGGGCTGGGCCCCCAGTGGTGGGAAAAAGGGTCGAGGGCTAGAGAGGCGGGAGCCTGCAGGAGCCTCGATCTCCTCGTGGTCTCCGCCCCCTCCCTCGCAGCATTTCCTTCCCCCCTCAGAAGAAAGAGGGACCCCCCTTCCCTGGTTGCGGCCGAGGTGGGCGGGGGTCGCGGGAAGGCAGCCGAGGTGGGATAAGAGGCAGCTGGACCCCCTCTCTCCCCCCCCCGTGGCTGGCTGGCTTGCGCACCCCAAATTAGCGCCTGAGCCCCGAAGTTTCTTACACTGAAAGAAGAAGGAGTCGGAAAGCGAAAGTGAAAGAGGGAAACTGAGGCATTTTCAGACGTGAATCCAGAAATGGCACCAAAAAGTGTTTTTGCAACTTCAATTTTTCTTCTGATTCTCCATTTTTTTTAAGGTGAGGGAAGAGTTGAGCTCCGTTTTCTTCTTGGTGGAGACTCTGAATTTGGGGAGGAGACCCAGAAGCCCCCACCCCATATTCCCCCATTGCTGAATCGGGACCCAGAGAGGAGGGGGGAACTGAGGGAGATGGATATGGGGGGGGTCTGAATTGCTCTCCTAAACCATCCCTTTTGTGGGGGGGGGACTGGACACCTCTTTGAGTTGGTTCTTGGGGGGCTCCAGGGCTGAACCCCCAAATCACGCAAAGGCAGCTAGTAAGAGGGAAGTTGCGGGGGGGGGGGAGAAAGTTTGGGGGATATCTAGGGGGGGTTCCCTTCTCCCCAGGATCCACAGCCGTCTAGAATCAAAATTGAACAGCCCTCCCTCAACAGAGTGGGGGGAGGGAAAGGACCCCCCCATCTCCTGCCTGGAAGGGGGTCCTTTCAGCAGCCCCAGGAAGGCTCCCCACTCCTTTGCCCCCCCTCCCAATTCAGGGGACTCTGAGAGTCCAGATAAACCCCATCCATCGTCCAGGGGGCGTCTTCCGGAAGCCTCTTCCCTCCTCTGACAAGCAGGTCCCTCCTGAAGGAGAGGCTGGGAACCATGGACCCTGGAGTCCCTCCTGACGCCCTTCCTCCTCTTCCTCCTCCTCCTCCCCGCAGTCCATTTCCTGTACCAGACGAAGCACGAATGCAGCTTCATCAACGGGACGCGGCGGGTGCGGTTCCTACAGCGCTACATCTACGACCGGGAGGAGTATCTCCGCTTCGACAGCGCCCGCGGGGAGTTCGAGGCCGTCACGGCGTTGGGGAAGGTCGATGCCCGGGCTTGGAACAGGAATCAGCGCCTCCTGCTGGACGCGAAGGCCTCCGTGGATTACTTCTGCCGGGCCAACTGCGAGGCTCTCCAGGGCGGCGCCGTGATTGGCCGGAGGGGTGAGTGCGGGAGGGGGAGTTCCACGGGGGGGGCACGCCCGGACGCCCCCCCCCGCTTCATTTCATTTATTAGCACTCTCCCGGATAAAGATTTGCTCCTTGTGTATTCTGTGCTCTCCGATCTACGAAAATTCATCATTGGTATTTATTGCTATTTATGGACACTCCTAAACCGCCCCCCTCCCTCCCTGAAAGCGGGGCTCTGGATGGCGTAGGATATAACATCACCCCTAAATAAAGAAGTATAAAAATAAGCATAAAAATAAATTACCCTTAAAAAGTTGGAAATTCTACAACGATGACAGTTAAACATGCCAAAGGGAAGAAAATAGATTCCTCTCCTTCCCATCGGACCCACGATCTTCCTTCTCTTCCCACGGTCCAAAGTTTCCCCTGCCCAGAAAAACTTCTTTGCAGAATATTATACCAAGTATTTTTTCTGGCGGAGGGAGGAATCCAGCAAGGTATCTCTCTTGCCCTCCTGCCCTCCAGCCAAGCCCACCGTCTCCCTCTCCCCCACCAAGCTGGATCCCACTTCCCCCCACACCATCCTCCTCTGCATCTCGAGGGGCTTCTACCCCGTGGAGATCAAGGTCCGGTGGCTGAAGAACGGGCGGCCGGAGGAGGAGGGCGTGGCCTTTGGGGAGGAGCTCCAGAACGGAGACTGGACCTACCAGCTCCAGGTGATGCTGGAGACCCAGCCCCAGTGAGGGGATGTCTACACCTGCCAGGTGGGGCATGCCAGCCTGGAGGCCCCCATCACCATCCAGTGGGGTGAGCCCCTCCCCCTCTGGGGACCCCCTCCTATCCTGAGAAGTTAAGGATGTTTTGCACTGCTGGGAGGCCAGGGGCGAATCCCTTTTCATTTAAATATCGATTGAGAGCTGTTTTTAATGTTTGATTTGCTCGCTCAACCAAGGCTTGACCTTGGCTATTATACGGAATGCCAAATTTATGAACAATGGACCATTTTGTACAGAATTCTGCAAAAGCAGAGCTAATATAAGCAGGTCCGTTGTCTGATTTAAGTTCTTTGGGGCGTCCCAACGATGCAAATGACAGTGATTGATAACATGTTTAGTGGCCTCACCCCTCTGGGGGGAAGCCATAATGAAGCCAGAATATGTATCAATAGAAACATGAAGATGTTTCCAAGGGGCAAAGGGAGGATATTGAGTAACATCCATTTGCCAAATTTGACAGCTCTCCAAGCCACGAGGATTTACTCCAAGTGGTATTGAGTGTGCTTGCTTGCTACAGGTTGGACATTGCTGAACGATGGCAGCAGCTTCAGCAGCTGAAAGATTAAATTGTTTGATTAATGCTTTCTTATTCTGATGGAAATAGGAGTGACTTTCCCAGGGGGTTAAAAAAGTGAGTGGCATATTAAGAGGTGTTTGTGAGGCGGCAGCATTGGCAACCTCATTGCCTTCTTGGAGTGGACCTGGAAAAGGCTGATGGCTACGAATATGGGCAACAAAAAATGGGTGTTTCCGATCGTTTATGAGATGTTGCAAGTCCAAAAATAATGTTAACAGATCCATAGAGACATTTGGTGCTAAATAAGAATCAAAAATGGTTTTGACAATTTGGGTAACATATAAACTGTCCAGGATCAGATTAAAAGGTTGATCTTTAAAATGAAAAAATGCCATTGTGGCCGCCACTAGCTCAGAGCGCTGAGCTGACGTCTGTGGGGGGGGGGTGATTTTTGTACGCCACTTACCCTCCTCTTTCCAAGCACAGGCTCCATGAGTCTTGCTGCCGTCTGCAAACACCGTTATTGCTTCTTTTAAAGGGAAAGGAGCACAAGGAGATTGCCATTTAAATGGGACTGTTTTTAATAAAAAAATGCGAGGATCTGATGGTGGATGACAAGATACTTCCCCTGGCCAATCAGCAAGTGCTTGCTGCAAAGATTCATAATTGGCCAACAAACTTTCCCAAGCCGTTAGCGAACAAGGGATATATAAAAAGGACGGTTCAACACCCCCTAAAGCCTGTGCCCTAAAGCGAGATTTTGTTATAAGCTGAGCGTACGTTTCTGTGAAATGGTGTTCTTCGGGGTGTGAGATAAGTGGATCCATTCTACAATCATCATTTTTATATTAGACACGATCTGAGCCAAAGCTGCCGTAGGAAGGTCAACGGTGTTAAAAATTAGCATAGAAAAAGGCATATCGGGCTGAACACGATCGACCCATACTTTTGACAATGCATGCTGAATGATGTCACAAGTTTTAAGTTGTTGTTGAGTTAACACGAACTTATTTCCTGGATTTTTTCCCTGCGTAAGAGCAGAGAACAATGGAGCCAATTGAGAGGTGGTTAGTCCCATATAGGGACGGGCCCAATTAATTGATCCTAAATATTGTTGAAGTTGGACTAAGGTTGGGCATGGCGGAAGACACAACTTAGACAGCTGAGGCTCAGCATGTGAGGCCAAAAGCTTGTGGCCCAAGTACAGAAAGGGGTGTTTAAGCTGAATTTTTTCAGGTGAAATAAAAAACCCATTTGTTTGAAAAATGGAGGTTAGAACAGGCAAGGTTGCTGAGACTGTACCTGAGGGCCCTGGAGCTGCCACTAAGATATCATCCATGTAATGATAAATTTTAAAATGAGGAAACTTGTCCCGATATGGTCTTAAAACCTGATTGACAACATATTGACACATTGTAGGACTGTTTAGCATCCCTTGAGGCAAGACAGTCCATTGATATCTGGCCGTGGGCTTGGAGTTATTCATTTTAGGCACAGTAAAGGCAAATAAGTGTTTGTCCTCTGGGTGTAGTGGAATAGAGAAAAATGCATCTTTTAGATCTATAACCATAAGGTCATAGTCTTTTGGTATCAAATTAGGATTAGGTAAACCGCATTGGAGCGCCCCCATGGGGCGAATGATCTTATTGATAACTCTTAGATCGTTTAAAATTCTCCATTTTCCAGATTTTTTCTTTATGACAAACACCGGAGTATTATAAGGACTCAATGAGGGTTCAATGCGTTTTAACTCTAATTGTTGATCTACCAATTGCACCAGAGCGGCTAATTTTTCTTTGGTCAAAGGCCACTGATCCACCCAAACTGGGGTGTCAGTCAAGAGGTTTAACTTTATTAACTGAGACATCTTAATCCAAAATTAATTTTGCATTGAACTGACTCATCAAGTCCCGACCCCACAGATTAATATGAAGCGGAAGAATGACAGGTTTAATGTGGGCAGTGACTGATGTTTCTTCCGAGGTCACAGAAAGCCAGTGTTTGCTCACACGTGGGTGCTGGACTCCTCCCACTCCCCGAACCGACGGTGCGCTGTCGGTCTGCCTCTCAGAGGGCCACTCCTCCTCTCTTATGACCGATACGTCAGCTCCGGTATCTAGAATACCAAAAAAGGAGCGTCCATTGACTTGAAAGGCCATAGAGGGGCGGAACATTTGAATTTCTTGCTCAATGGCCAAAAGTTGTGGTTGTTGGGGCACAGGGACGGCAGTTGCCACTACTGTTCCCTCGAGTACAGTCATAGGAGTGTTAGGGGTAAATGCCAAAGCGACTGATGTAAAGTCAGCTGGGTCTTTCAAAAATGGCATAGCCATTACTCCCTGCATAATAAAGTCACGGTGAGGAAACACTAACAGAGGGGTGTCACAATCAGGGGGAAAGGGGACAGACGGCCGGATTGGCAAAAAATACGACAGCCCGGATAAGCCTGTGGTTATTGTCTCAGAGGCCACCAGGACAAAATGATAAGGTTCAGCCTTTGAGGCGGGGCTAGCTGAATGCCCCAGCTCTAGTTTCCCGGTTTCTGGGAATCAGCGGGCATAGGGTTGGAGCGACACTGGTTTGCCCAGTGAAACCCCTTTTTACAGCTCGGGCAAACGGTTTTTGGTCTGGCTCCCACTCCCCTGCTTTTATTAGCGCCCCCCCCCGGGGCCCGGCACTGATTTTTAAAATGACCAGGCTTCCCGCAATTAAAACAGTTACCAGCTTTACCCGCAGGTTGCCCATTATTACTTCCTGCTTTTTGTAAGGTCATAGCCAAAGTTTCCATGTTAAATGCATTGGTCCCCACAATTCTACAGGCTTGAATATAGTCTGCCAATCCTGCATCAGGTTTGCTCATTAAGGGCTGCAGGACCCGTCTACAGTCCTCATTGGCATTTTCAAAGGCAAGTTTTTTAAACAATTCCTCTTGGGCTATTTCATTTGTGATTTCCCTAGATATGGCCTTTTGTAACTGATCCACAAATTCCCCATAGGGCTGATTAGGCCCTTGAAAAATCTTTACAAAAGAGCCTTTTGTTCCCCTCTGCGAATCATCAACCCGAGTTAGGGCAGCTTTTGCTGCCAGGGCTGCATGAGAATAGAACAAAGGGTTCATGGCTTGTTGAGCCCCCAGGTAAGTAAAATTTCCATTCCCTGTTAACTGGTCTACTGTTGGGGGATTACGGCCTGGCCAAGCTAAAACGATCTTTTGACATTCCTTTTTCCATTCGGATTCCCAAACCACATATTGTGAAGATGTTAAAATCATATGGAATAGCCCTTTCCAATCTTCAGGCAACAAATAAAAAGTAGAAGCCATGTGACCTATCAGACCCAAGGTATAATGGCTAGAAATCCCATAACTTGAAGCAGTTTGTTTAATTTCTCTAATATTTTTATAGGAATTGTTTCATATCTGCGATTGCCTGTGATTGGATCAATAAAAACAGGCGCACAAAATTGATATTCTTCAGGTTGCAGTTCCCCTTTTTCATAAGCTTCGGCCAGTGCCCTGGAGATGGCGCTGGCAGGGGAAGGCAGCACGTTAGTGTTCCTTTGTTCTTTTCCTCCCTCCTTTATTGGCGCGAACGGTTCAAAAAGCACATCGGCTTGATAAACTTCCAAAGAGGATTTTTCTTTTGCACTCTGTCCCTTTTTTAACTCATCGGGCTTTTCAGAGTCATAAGCAGGCGGGGGGTCTACAGGCTTTTCAGAGTTATAGGAAGGAGGGGTGTCTACCCTCCCCTTCTCTGTTTTCATGGCATCTTCATGGATTTGGAGACATTCAATTACAATTCGCCATGTAGACAAAATTTTTGGAGGGGCTCGAGGGGATTCATGAAAATACTTTCCTAATTTAACCCATACTGATACTTTTAGGGATCCTCCTTCGGGATATACAAGGCAATTTTGATATACATATTTTAAGAGAAGGATCAAATCCCCTTTAGTGGGAAGCGACAAATCTTTCCCATTGTTTTTCAAAACAATTATTGATGACTTGGTCAATTCCCTAAGTTCTGAGAGGTGCACAACCTAAGGCTTAGAGAATCCTGTCCCCATACTCACGGTAATGTTTTGGGAGGGTGCTTCGTCTAGTCCTGACGACCGGCCCTGAGTTGCAGTAGGCTCTTCCGCCCAGTGAGTAAGAGGGCAGACGTGCTCAGAAACATGAATCACGTCGGGGTCACCAGTTGTGGGTTTTCACGCGCCCAGCGGTCTCCCATGGGTGTAGAAGAACAGACACGAACACGTGGTTTCCTCGGGATGGGAGCCCCGAACAAAGCCGAAGCATCCCTTTTATTGTGTTATCAGAAGGCGGGTTTATATGCACCTGGTGACCACCTTACACCAACCACATTTGTTATAACACAGCATATTAGCATGTTACACTTGCTACAGCTTTGCTTTGCACACGCTCCTATACAGCTGTTACACCCGGCACCAACAAAACACCAAAACACATTCCTTTGCACCGCACGGCACTTCGTTGTTTACTCCAATCTTTTTTTACTTCCGACTTCCTCATACCTTGGCCTACTGCAGCTGATGACTCAGCCTAGCAGGCCAGATAATCCAATAACTCCAACAGTTGAAGAGCAGGCAACACCTCCCTCCCTCCCTCTCCCCTCCCTCCCCTCCCCCTCCCTCCCTCTCTATTTCCCTCCCTCCCCCTCCCTCCCCCTCCCTCCCTCCCTCCCTCTCTCTTTCCCTCCCTCCCTCCGTCTCTCTCCCCCTTCCTCTCTCTCTCTCTCTTCCCCCTCCCTCCCTCTCTTCCTCCGTACCCTCCCACTCCCCCCTCTCCCTCTCTTTCTCTCTCTCCCCCTCCCTCCCTCCCTCCCTCTCCCTCCCTCCCCCCCTCCCTCTCTCCACAAATGTTTTAGAGTTTGATGGGTAGCAATTTTATTTAGATAAAGAAAGATAAAGCGATAGCAGGCGGCATATCTTTTGGCCATATCTTGAAGATATCCATGGTTGTAGATGGAGATGGCATTATTTTCCACTTTCCCTATACAAATGAGAAAAAAATAATAAGTTGATCAAAGTGAGTTTAAAGTAAATTCTTTGCTTTGCAAAGCTTTGTGAATGCAAACAATATCAGGCAGAGCATCTCATTATGTACTGTATCTGTAGTATCTCTATTAGAGGAGAGTTTTCTTACCATCTACAGCACTTCTGTAGCAGCCCACAGTCCTGCTTCCCAATGTCAAAAGTTTCAGAAGGACATCGGCGGAAATGGCAGCGTCCTCCTAGCCGACGACACCGTCGTTGGGCATTCCCTATGAAAAGAAAAAGAGGAGACAGGTAAACGATGAGTAAAGATTCCTTAATATCTAAATATATTTTTCCTTCCAAGACACTACCTTCTTCTACAGAACTGCAGGATTCCTTTATCCATTTATATTTTTATTCATTTATAACGTAAAAATATCAAAATAAAAAGCAAATAGTAAGGAACAACCACAGGGAAAGAGGAAAAGGGGAAATGTGGAAAGGGGGGGAAGAAACAAAAGGCGTTGACTTCCGATTCCCTGTTGCAATAAAATAAGGCATGAAAATCGAATCTCAACTTTTTGCATTTCTGTATTAGTATGAACTAGCCATTTCTCTATCAAAAAATCAGTCTAATCAGTAAACCCCAAAATCATTGTATCATTTTTTCCACCTCAAGCACAAAGTCCAGAAGCAGTTTCCAAGTAGAAACAATAGTACTTATATTCTTTTCTTTTATCAAAACTGTCAGTTTAGCCAAATTCACTCAGTCAGCTTTCAGGCCCAAGGTGGGACTGGAACTCAGTACCCAGAGTTGTCATGTTTTGCTCTAATCACTAGACCAAACTGTTTCTCCACTTTGCCTCCTTATTCAAACAAAACATATTTGACTGAGAAGTGGGTAAATCAATACTAAAGTGAAGCGTACCCCCCCCCCCCAAAAGCTACAATAACAAAACCCCCAATAAAGTTATTTCAAGAATTGTGTACCAAAAGAAAAATCATGGCATATTTGTCTTTATCAAGATCCAGGCTGTGCTGATATTAAGTCATCAGACAAAGTCATTCTTATTCTAAGTTGTATTTAAATGGTATTCAAAATGGTATTTAAGTTGAGAAAAAATAATCTTAAGAATTTTTTTTCTGCTTCTTTCCAAGATCTTAGTGAAAAGCTTAAATCTGATTTTATACTATTTCTGCCCAAGCAACTACATTAGCTGGAAGACATCAGTGGCAAAGTAATCACTACAATAAATAAATAAACCGAAAGGGAAGAATGAGACTGTGTGAAATTATAGAATTATAGCACAAATTGTAGCAAATTATAGCACAAAGTCCAGAAGCAGTATCCAAGTACAAACAAAAGTACTTATATTCTTTTCTTTTATCAAAACTGTCAGTTTAGCCATCTCTGCTAACTCCATCAGCTTTTGTAACCGTTCATCCAAGATGGGAATGGAAGCATCCTTCCAAGAATTGCAGGATTCCTAGGACCACAGCAAGTTTTCTCTGACCACACAGATCCATCTCTGCTGATCTCCTGCAGCACCTCAAATAAATCAGCCATTAACCCAGGTTTGAAGTCTGACTCAAAGATGAAATAGCTGGTAAGCCTACATCTATTAATGTAGGAGGGAAGAAATAACTCTATTTCATATGAAGGATAGACCTTACTGTGATATATTTCTCTCCAGTATTGCCATGGATCCTTGCTGAGTTACAGTGGCCAGTTGCATTGTGTGTTTTGGACGAAGACCTTGAGTGAGCTGAGAATTTGGTAAACCAATGTTAAAGTGAAGCAAATCAACAAAAATAAGCTACAATAACAAAAACCCCAATAAAGTTCTTTCAAGAATTGTGAATCAAAAGAAAAATCAATGGCATATTTTTCAAATCTTTGGAGGCTCATGTTGTCAATTGTCTATACCGTTCAAAGCTATTTCTGAAAAGTAAAACAAAAAGATGTTGAAGATTATCCTGCTTTCAGTGGTGATCGTATTTGTTTAAAAAGGAGTGAGTTACCAATCCTTTGTAAATTATCAGTAATTTTGTTTCTTACCTGGTTCAGACAGGAATGCAAGAAAAAGAAATGCGAATAGCAGATAAAGGATCTTCATGCTGAGGACATGCTAAGACCAAATCTTACACCTGGGACAGACGTGGCTCTCTATTTATGGAGTTGTAATGATTGCATCATATCACCTCAGTGAAGTATTGCAAAATAGTTCTTACCTAAGGCAACGGTGCATCTTCCTTGTATTGAAACACTCCTGTTTGTTAGCTGTTACAATAGCCCTGAGAAGAGCAGCAGACTTAGTTGAACATCTAACCTGCTATGGCTATAAAAGATGGGAGGCTCAGGACTTGCAGTGTCCGAATGGGTCAAAGAAAATTCCTTACTGAATTGCTGCCCAAACTCTACAGTCCACGATGATAATGCTCGGCCATGTTCACCAATGGCTGGACTTTGGGAAGAGCCCTTAGAAGTAAGTGGTGGAAATCTGGGGTTGGCACTGCTATCATGGGCGACACATTTTTATGGGTGGGTTTTGGGAAAACAGCTGCTCTGCTTCCTGGTGGGTCTTTGTGGCACTCAGATGAAGCACAGACTGATTTGGCTTTCGTTGAAGTATTCCTCCCTCATCCATGTGATTTCTATTTCTCTGAAGACAGAGAATATATGCAGAGTTGGAAATATCCCTGCAGTGTTAATTGAGGGTTAATAATAATAATAATAATAATAATAATAAAGTTGGAAGGGATCTTGGAGGTCATCTAGTCCAACCCCCTGCTCAGGCAGGAAACCCTATACTATTTCAGACAAATGGCTGTCCAGTCTCTTCTTAAAAACCTCCAGTGTTGGAGCATTCACAGCTTCTGGAGGCAGGCTGTTCCACTGATTAATTGTTCTTACTGTCAGGAAGTTTCTCCTTACTTCTAGGTTGCTTCTCTCCTTGATTAGTTTCCACCCGTTGCTTCTTGTCCTGCTTTCTTCAGGCGCTTTGGAGAAGAGCTTGACTCCCTCTTCTTTGGGGCAGCCCCTGAGATATTGGAACATATGAGCCGAGGTGGCGCAGCAGTTAGGTGACCAAAGTATTTGAGCTTCAGCTTCAGTGTCTGGCCTTCCAAAGATCTGTCAGTTTTGTTTCCTTTAGGACTGACCGACTCGATCTCCTTGCAGTCCAAGGGACTCTCCAGAGTTTTCTCCAACACCACAATTCAAAAGCATCCATTTTTGGGCACTCAGCCTTCCTCATGGTCCAACTCTCACAGCCATACATTACTACTGGAAAATCATAGCTTTAATATACAGACCTTTGTTAGCAAGGTGATGTCTGTTTTTTCATAGGCTGCCTGCGGTGATCTTGGGGCCCAAGAAAATAAAACATGTCACTACTTCCATTTCTCCCACTTCTATTTGCTAGGAGGTGATGGGACCAGATACCTTGATCTTGATTTGTTAATGTTGAGTTTCAAGTCAACTTTTGCACTTTCCTCTTTAACCCTCATCAAGAGGCTGTTTATTTCCTCTTTGCTTTCCGCCAACAGAGTGAGGTCAATTCAATTCAATTTCAATTCAGTGTGAGATCATCTGCATGCCTGAAGTTGTATACAAGTTAAATAAACACCACAGATAGTCCTTGACTTATGACTATTTGTTCAACAACCACATGAAACGACAATGGCACTGAACAAAGGGACTTAAACCCACACAAAGACCTGAACCCGCAGAAACACTGGGGGTTGCAGCACTCCCAAAGCCAGCGGATTGCAATCTGGGTTCTTGGCAACCTGTTCACACAAGCAACAAGAGGCCAGGCCCTCCGGGATCAGGTGATTGCCACTTCTCATCCTGCCTGCCAGCTTCCTCAAGAAGGCAACGGGGGAGCCAGGAGGGAAGGTCTCAAGCAACCGGCGCAGAATTCCCTCCGGTTCCTGGGGTTTAACTGTCAAAGGTCCATCAGGACCCCTTGGGGGAATAAACCTTTTTCAGCTAAGCCCTTTGAGAGTAAAAGAACCACCTGCTAGATTGGTTTGGCACTAAGCCGGGGTGTCATGCTCGCAATGTCACGTGACGTGTGCCATTGCTGGCAATGGGATGGACACGCTTTCGCCATGACGCATCCGGCCTCTGGGCCAGCACTTTGACACCGCTGGCCTAAGCGGAGTCTCCAAGAGACTGGCTGAAGAAAAGCCTTTCCCCTTTTCAGAAATATAGCCTCCGAAGGCTTTCCAGGCAGAAGGTTCGCAAGGGCACTGCTAGAGCATGCAGGGCAGGGAAGGGAACCTGCTCTCTGGGCTTGAGAATGGCAACTGGGATCCCAAAGCTCTCTCTGGCAAGCAGCATTTCGCTCTCCGAGAGGATGCAGGACAAACCCCCCACAGACGGGCTTCTTCGCTGAGCCTCACTGACAGCAAAGGTGTTCCCTAATGGAGAGACTGGCAAGCAGCCTTTTCTTCTCAAAGAGGCTAGGTCAAAATGGTTCCTTGTGGAGGGATCCAGTCCCTCTTTCTCCAGTCCAGTGAGCTGGTTCAGATGGGGGGAGGGGGGAGAGGAGCTCTTGTGCTCCATTTGTAAAAAGGAACCACACCGGGGAGAGTTGTGGTCTCCGCCCCTGCCTCGCCTCATTTTCCCATCCGAAGGACGGAGAGGGAGCCCCCTCCCCTCTTCCCTTGTTGTGGCCGAGGTGGGGCGGGGGTCGCGGGAAGGCAGCCCAGGTGGGATAAGAGGCAGCTGGCTCCTCTCTCGTCCCCCCCTGTGGCTGGGTGGGAGGGGGACCTTGCGCACCCCGAATTAGCGCCTGACCCCCAAAGTTTCTTGCACTGAACGAGGAAGGAGACGGAAAGCGAAAGTGAAAGAGGGAAACTGAGGCATTTTCAGAGCTGAATCCAGAGAAGCCACCAAAAGTGTTTTTGCAACCTCAGTTTTTCTTCTGAATCTCCATTTTTTTTAAGGGGAGGGTAGAGTTAAAGTGGTACCTGGAAAAATACTGATGGTCCGACAAAGAATATGGGTAAAAAGCAGATGGCCCACCAAAGAATGTGTATGAAAGGGAGGTTTGTTTTGCTTACAAGACAACTCTTAAATTTAGGATGGCCAGACATCCTGTTCCCAGCTCTGCACATGATATATTACTAACTGTTTGTCACATGGTGTATCTAAATTGCTTAACACTTGATATATTGCTGATTGCTAAAAACATTCCAATGTAAACGAGGAGCTATCGATTATACATCTGTCTAGTAGTTTTCCCATGTTAGAATAAGGACCTATAGAATGTAACCATGTGAGGAATGTGACCTGCTCAGGAAATAACTCTGCTTGAAGGGTTATAAAAATGGTCATCAATGACCAGGCTTTTGTTCAGATTTCTTCAGCCAGGATGGCTCTCTGAACCTGCGCGCAATAAACTTCCCTTTCCTGAAAGAGCTGATTCAAGTTTTTCAATTCTACAACATTTTCTGGTGCATTGGCCGGGAAAAGCTTGAGTGAGGCGATATTTCGCTGAGGACGGCTGGACCCTTCGGACCTGCTGGTAAGCCATCTCTGAACAATTCTCCAGGCGCCATGGGGGTGTGTTTCCTCCAAGAGACAGCTGTGGCTTCTCAGCAGAGCCGACAGTACTGAAGGCCAGTCCAAGAACCCTTTGGGAAAGGAAAGGAAGTCTGAACCAACTCCTGGCCAGGATGGGTGTAACTACAAGGCAGGCGAGTATGTGTTTAAAGTAATGGTACCTATCTCATTTGAAGATAGAAGAGGGGGCCTGATCACTCCCCTGGACTCGGGACGGCGATCCTAATGAAGTCCGTGTTAGGTTGTGTGGGTGGTTAAGCCAGTGCATTCCCTACTAGTGACCGCCGGCGCTGTAGGTCATTGGCAGTGTGTTAGGATGGGGGGGGCGTAGTATGGATGTGGGGTGGCCCCCAGAGGGGACTTTTAAGAAAACTATCCTAACCAATTTCAGTATATAGATCAGTGGGGGGATGCAGTAGCAGGACGAGCTGATGAGTTATTGCAATGTCAGGCTGAAATGGTTCGTTTGTGTGTGGCTAGACCCAAAGGAAAAAAAAAGCTTCAAGTACAAACTAAAAGAGTGAAAGATGTGAAGATTTCAGAAACTAAGGTGTCAGATGCTAAGAAGGAGATAAGGATGGAGGTAGAGGAGTTGATTCTCAGACCTCCTCCCTACGTTCCACCTTTCTCCCCCTCCCCCCCAGTGCCGACTGCGGCAGCAGCCGCTCTGCCGGAAGAAGGGCTGATTGCCCCTGCTGTGTCCGAAGAAAGGCAGCCAGCTGTGAGACGAAAACAGAAAGGGGGAGGCTGTCAGCCCCCAAGGAGGAAGGGGATTGGGAAGGTCTCTCTGTAAATGTGAGGGGAGAAGTAAGTAAAGAGGACGTGGCAGGATGTACAGCAATTGTTGAATATTTTGTTGACTCCCGAGGAAAGGGAGAAGTGGAAGGCTGCTGTTAGGCAGTGTTTGAAGGATAGGTTGCCGGCTGTATGGGATATACAGCCAGAGATGGAAGCCAGGGCACCAGAAAAAGACCCTGAATGGAAGGCACAAAATCCAGCACATATGACCTTGTTAAAGGAATATCAGAATTTAGTAGTAGAGACTCTTTGCAAGGCTGGAAAGCCTTCAGTGAATGTGTTAAAGCCGTCTTTTGTGATGCAGGAAGCAGATGGAAGTCCGGAGAGTTTTTTTTTTTTTTTTTTTGCAAAGGCTGATTGAGGCTTATGAGCTTTATACACAGGCTGATCCAAGGAGTGCAGACAATGTGCGAATGTTGAATGAGAGGTTCATAGCACAGAGTTATGAAGATATAAGAAAGAAGTTGCAGAGGTTAGAAGGAGCATTAGGAAAGAACACTACAGAATTGTTGGAGGTGGCTAGGAAAGTGTTTGTTAATAGGGATAAGGTGGAAAAAACAGGAAAGAGATGCTAGAATGCATAAGAAAATTGAGTTGTTGGCGGTGGCATTGCAAGGAGGGATCATGCTGGGACCCAACCAGTGTGCTAATTGCAAGGAGGAAGGTCATTGGCAAAGAGAATGTCCAAGAAGGCAGATGCGAGGTAGAGGTTGGAGAGGAAGAGAAGTCAGAGGACGTGGAGGTGTTGGCAGTGGGCCCCCCATGCACTCCCCCTTCATGGGTAGAGGGCAGAGAGGGGCTCCAAGGAATGTGAGAGATGGTCCAGGGAATGTAAGAGATGGTCTGAAGAATGGGAGAGATTGGAATAGAGACAGGGAGATTGAAGGAATTGGATTGGCAGGAACTAACTGGTCGGATTGACGGGGACCTGGCTTGGAGGAAGCCCCCCCGAGCCATTGGTTACTTTAAATATAGGGGGCAAACAGACAATGTTTTTGGTGGATACTGGAGCAGGAAGATCAGTTGTGGATTTGAAAGCAGAGTCTTTGTGTGTGAAGTAAATATGACTGTTACTAACCTCAAGAGAAAAGAAGATACCAAAAATATATATATATATATATATAACCTCACTCTGTTTGTCTGGCCAACAAACAAAGTGAAGAAAGATGTGTTTATTTATTTATTTATTTTTTCTCTCCCTCTTAAGAACAGCCCAAAGTTACCTGCTCAGGCAGGAAATCCTATACCATTTTCTTGCCTATTCTGCTCTCTCCCTTTTGCAAATGTTAGTGTGTTAATGCCTTTTCAAACTCTATCTGCAGACACAACCCCCTTTCCCCCCCTGCTTTTTTCTGGCTGTGTTGCTTTGAGAGGGAGAGAGATAGAGAGAGATAGAGAGAGAGGAGAAAGGGGGGGGGGTTGATCTTTTTAACTTTTTCTTTGCATAGAATTCAGGTTTGAGAAAGGTTGGGTGGCTGTGAAAATTTAATGCCCACTTTTGCAATGATTTTTTTCTATTCAAAAGAGGAGTCAGTAATTGTTGGACAACTTTTTTTGGAAATTTTTGAGTTTAAATTGTTTAATATCAACCAAAAGAGTTTGCTTAGATTTGTAAATGTTCTCCCTATTTAATGGAAATTTAATGGAAATCTGTTTCCATCTGAATGGAATTTGATTAAATTGGAATTTGACTAACTTTATATTAAAAGCAATACTAGAGTTTAGAAAAAAAAACTTTCAGTAACTCAGAATATCTTATTAAACTTGTTTATTTTTTTGTGTGAAGTTAAAACGAAGTTGAGAAAAATTTTGGGATTATAAATAGCTATGCTGTTTTGAGTAAAGATTTGTATGCAAAACTGTTAGAAAAAGAGCTTGTGTTAATAAATGCAAACAGGGTTTGGTGAGCTCTCCTTTGTTGGTTCTTTGCTAGATAATTTATTTATAAAGAAGGACAAAGGTTGGAGAAGGTTTTGACCCAGAAGTGTGTGCGTGGGGGGGGGGGGGAAAGGCAGCCAGTGGCATTTTTATCTAAAATTGACATTTGGGGACATCTTGGTGGTTAGCATTTCTTATCAAGTGTGGACAATTTTAATCAGGAAGCCTAAAGGAGGTGTACACTTGTTCATAGCAAAGTGGTTTTCAGTTGTGGATTTGAAAGATGCTTTTTTCACGATTCCTATTCACAAGGCTAGCCAGCCGTTGTTTGCTTTTGAATGGGAGGGAGAACAAAAGAATGCCTTTAGGGAAGTGAAAGAGCCCTCACATCAGCTCCAGCTTTTGCCTTGCCTAACTTAGAAAAGCCTTTCAATTTGTATGTTGATACCAGCAAGAATGTTGCCTTGGGGGTGTTAACTCAACAATTAGGACAGTGGCAACGCCCGGTGGCTTACTTATCTAAGCAATTAGATGGGGTTGCCCAAGGCTGGCCACATTGCCTGAAGGTTCTTGCTGCTATAGCAGTCCTTTTACAGGACTGTAATAAATTGACCTTCTCATGTCCCATAAGTGTCCACACCCCTCATGCAGTTCATTCTATCTTGGATAATAAAGGGCATTTGTGGATCAGCAGTCAAAGGCTTTTTAAGTATTAGGCGATGATGATTGAAAATCCTCAAGTGAAAGTAGTGGTGTCTAACCGGCTAAACCCTGCCACCCTATTGCCCACAGAAGTGGATTCAGAACACAACTGCTTGCTGCCCTGAATTGGTATACAGACGGCTTGAGTTACATGAAGGATGGGAGGAGGGTTTCTGGATATGCGATTGTGAATGATGAGGAAGTGGTGGAAAGTAGTCCGCTAGGAGCAAGCTGCATTACTCAAGTAGCAGAATTATGGGCATTAATTAGGGCATTGGAAAGAGCTGAAGGGGAAACTTTAAATGTCTGGACAGATAGTAAATATGCTTTTTTGGCTCTGCATGGGGCTGTGTACAAGGAAAGGGGATTCAGGGATTCTGCGGGCAAACATGTGTTGCATGGACATTTGATCAAGCGACTTCTCGATGCTGTGCAGAAAGCAGCAAAAGTTTCTGTGATGCATTGCAAAGGACATCAGCAAGGGGTGGATGGGGTGGCTCAGGGGAATAGAAGAGCTGACTTGGAAGCTAAGAAGGTGGCAATGAAAACAGGGCCCATTCCTGATCTGTCAATATGTGTGGCAATAGACATAGGGGACTTGCCTCCTATCAGTAAACCAACATACTCTCAGCAGGAGTGTGTGAAAGCAGTGAATGATCTCAAAGCTACTATTAGGGATGGGTGGTATCTTTTGCCTGATGGACGTATTTTTGTCCCTCAATCTTCAGCATGGGCTTTACTTCAGGCAGCACATGAAACAACACACATGGGGAAAACTGGATTGGATGCTGCTATTGGGAGGGATTACTATGTACATGGGTCGGCTGGGATAGCGAGAATTGGGTATGTCTAGTTTAACGAAGAGAAGGACAAGGGGGGACATGATAGCAGTATTCCAATATCTCAGGGGCTGCCATAAAGAAGAGGGAATTAAGCTATTTTCCAAAGCACCTGAAGGCAGGACAAGAAGCAACGGGTGGAAACTAATCAAGGAGAGAAGCAACCTAGAACTAAGGAGAAACTTCCTGACAGTGAGAACAATTAATCAGTGGAACAGCTGCCTCCAGAAGCAGTAAATGCTCCAACACTGGAAGTTTTTAAGAAGAGACTGGACAGCCATTTGTCCGAAATGGTGTAGGGTTTCCTGCCCGAGCAGGGAGTTGGACTAGATGACCTCCAAGGTCCCTTCCAACTTTACTACTATTACTATTACTACCACCTGGAACCATACCTGTCTCTTACTTTCCTATGGACTCTGTCATGGTTGACTTTACAGACATGCCAAGATGTGGACTATACAAAGCTTTATTGGTATTTGTGGATAAATACACTGGCTGGCCAGAGGCTTTCCCTACAAAGACTAAACAAGCCAGGGAAGTGGCAAGACTATTGTTAAAAGAACTAATACCTCGTTTTGGTTGCCCGTCTTTTATTTCCTCTGATAATGGTCCTGAGTTTGTTCATCAAGTTAATCAAGCAGTGGCTACTGCTGTGGGATCCCAATGGCGGTTTCATTGTGCTTTTCATCCTCAGTCCGGTTCGAATTCTGAACGAATGAATCGCACACTGAAAGAGAAAATGACTAAGATCTGTGCTGAAAGTCACCTGAAATGGCCTGATGCATTGCCCTTAGCTCTCTACGCTGTGAGATGTGCTCCACGTAGACAATACAACCTATCCCCATATGAGCTGATGTTTGGGCGTCCTCCTACGCTGCTGAGAAGAAGTTTGGCTGGATGGCCTGATTTGGGCCATCAGGGGGGAGTATGGGCTCTGAAAATGGTGCAGGAACTGAATAAGCAAGTGGAAAAACTTAGGAATTATGTTGTTGAACAAACACCTCCTAAACTAATAACAAGATGTCATCCCTTTAAACCAGGGGATAAGGTGTGGGTAAAACATTGGAAACATGAACAACTGGAGGGGAGATGGAAAGGACCTTATGAAGTAATAATGGCCTCCCCTTTAGCAATAAAGATTGCAGAATCTAAATCTTGGATTCACTGGACCAGAGTTAAAGCAGCTGCAGAACCTCTGTGGACAGTGAACAGGGACCCCAAGGTTCCCACCAAACTCACTCTTAAACGTGTTTAGTATGTTTAAGGAATATTTTATTATTTGTAAACCAGATATTGTATTAGCACAAGTGTATCCTGCACATATATCTACGGCTGTCTGGCTGAAATTCAACCCCCTGCTAAGCCACACCCGGAAGCTGGCTTTCTACGCACGGGAGAAGAAAGGATGAAAGGCTTCCTTCTGCTTTTATATAGTACTATTGTTGCATGTAATAATGTTTGTCTTTCTAATTTAGGCCAATGGAGCAAGCCAGAAGAAGCTCCACGCCTTATCCAATCTTATGCTATAGGCACGGGCACTTGCAAAGGTTACCCCCTATTGGATTTTCCCCAGAATGCTGGAATGGTAGCTGGCCTCATCCTTGTCAATTTCCCCAAGCATTTGACAGAATAGTTAAAGAAGCCTCCTCCTCCTGTTACTCTGGAGTGTGGGCCTCCTTTATTCTGGGGATGGGAGCGGGTCACCCTAGTCTCGCAGTTGAAGACGGGATGGAAGGGGACTTGAATCGTACATGTAATCCCGGGGGAATTAGGAGTTACTATCCAAAGACCCCCGAGGAAGCGCCCAGAGAGAAAGCGAAGTAAAAGGTCTCAGCAGAATAAGGATATGCCCCATCCATTGGAGTCAAGGATGCAATATAATTTGTGGGTCCAATTGGCTAAACTAGCCAACACAACTGATTTTTGCCTTTCTGAAGCATATGACATGGAAAATTTGCTGTCCACATGTTTAATACCAGTATGTGTTCCTGTCACAGCAGCCAAGGAGTTCAGTCACCATGAGTTTAAAGAACATAGGCTATGAAACAATGTACAGCTGGGGTCACATTTCCAAGTTTCTACCCACTGATGCTTTAGCTTTACATACTCCTAACGTAGCCATTCCAGAAGACCTACAATGTGCACATATCACAGGGTGTGAGCAGAATACACCTTCACCTCATTGCCTGAAAGTGAGCCAAGAAAGGCTAAATTGCACATCTTTCCAAACAGTGTCTTTTGGGTATGCAAACATATGGTTACCTAAAGGGTGGTTCTTCACATGTGGGAATTCCAGAGACAAGAGTATAACAACATACATACATCAGACCCAAGTGTTATGGAATGAAACTTATCTGCATAGATGAGATAAGTCTCATCAGGGGGGAATAAAGTGGTACCTGGAAAAATACTGATGGTCCGACAAAGAATATGGGTAAAAAGCAGATGGCCCACCAAAGAATGTGTATGAAAGGGAGGTTTGTTTTGCTTACAAGACAACTCTTAAATTTAGGATGGCCAGACATCCTGTTCCCAGCTCTGCACATGATATATTACTAACTGCTTGTCACATGGTGTATCTAAATTGCTTAACACTTGATATATTGCTGATTGCTAAAAACATTCCAATGTAAACGAGGAGCTATCGATTATAGATCTGTCTAGTAGTTTTCCCATGTTAGAATAAGGACCTATAGAATGTAACCATGTGAGGAATGTGACCTGCTCAGGAAATAACTCTGCTTGAAGGGTTATAAAAATGGTCATCAATGACCAGGCTTTTGTTCAGATTTCTTCAGCCAGGATGGCTCTCTGAACCTGCGCGCAATAAACTTCCCTTTCCTGAAAGAGCTGATTCAAGTTTTTCAATTCCACAACAGAGTTGAGCTGGATTCCTTCTTGGGGGAGACTCTGAATTGGGGAGGAGAACCGGAACCCCCACCCCATATTCCCAATTGCTGAATCGGGACCTGGAGGGGAGGGGGGAACTGAGGGAGAAGGATATTGGGGGGCTGAATTGCTCCTCTAAATTGGCTACACAAAACAATTTTTTGGTGAGAGGGCTGTAGCCCCTCCTTTTGAGGTGGTCTGGGGGGGGCTGCAGGGGGTCTATTTGGGCGGGGGAGTAGAAAGAGGCCTCGAAAATCACCCAAAGGCAGCTTGTGGGGCTGAAGATGGGGGCGAGGGGGGGAAGACGAAAAGGGAAGGTGGGGTTTGAAGGGTGGGGAGAGCCCAGCAGCATGGGTGTGGGTATCCTGATTGTGACCTCCGCCCCTTATGCCCCCGTAAGGGAGAGGGAGAGAGAAGCATGGGTATTATTTTCCCTTCCAGCCCAGAGGGGGTCTCTTCTCTCCCCCCATATTTCCTGCCAATTTGGGGGGCAAAGAGGCCCCACCGGGATCCAACGGTCCCTGCAGACAGTTAGGCCGAGTGCTGGACCAGCTGAACTTCTGCCTGTCTTTTTCCACCCTGGGGAAGATGGAGGCGGTCCCTCACTAAGCTCCTCCCCTCCCTCATTTTCCTCCCCCCTCCCGACCCCCCATTAAGAGGGAATCCCGCTAGGACCGACAGTTCCCCATCCCTCCTCCAGGGGGCGCCTTCCGGTAGCCTCTTGCGGCAGGTTTCCCTCCCCTCCTCTGACAAGCCTGTGTCCCTCCTCGAGGAGCGCCTGGGAACCATGGCCCCTGGAGTCCCTCCTGACCCTCCTCCCTCTCCTCCTCCTCCCCGCAGCCCATTTCCTGTACCAGGGGAAGTCCGAGTGCCGCTTCCTCTCCTCTCCGGGGCTGGCATCAAACGCCCCCCTAAAATGCAGCCCCCCCAGACTGAAAGGATTTCCCCCCCCTCCAAATTTCTCCGCTTCTCTCCCTCCAACTTTCTCCGCTTCTCTCTCGGATTCTCCTCCTGTGGATGAACTCAAGGGAGGCTCTGCCGATGCAGAAGGGAGAATTCCTATTGGTCCTTCCGCTTTTCTGGGCCCTCCAGATTACGAAATACGAGGAAAGCGCTTCCTCCCCCCAAGCCAGACCCCCCGATTCTGCCTCTGGGGCTGGGAGCCTCCGCGTCTCTCTCCCCGCTCTCGGGGGGCGCTGGTCGGGCGGCATCCATGGGCTCCGTTGGGGTCCCTCTTCTGTTGCTGGTGGGGGTGCTGGCCAGGATCCCCGGAAGCGAAGGGGGGAAGGAGACGCCCGGTAAGGAGGGGGCTGGGCGGGGGCGCAACAGGAGGGGCCGTCTGTGCGCCCGGGGAAGGGGGAGAAAGGGGCTGGGAAACCAGAAGTGGGGAAAGGGGTCAAGGGCAGGAGCCTCGATCTCCGCGTGGTCCCCCTCCCTCCCTCACCGCATTTCCCCCCGCAGGACGAAGAGGAGGACCCCCCTTCCCTGGTTGTGGCCGAGGTGGGCGGGGGTCCCGGGAAGGCAGCCCAGGTGGGATAAGAGGCAGATAGACCCCCTCTCTCGCCCCCCCCGTGGCTGGGTGGGAGGGGGACCTTGCGGACCCAGAATTAGCGCCTGAGCCCGAAATTTCTTGCACCGAAACAGGAAGGAGACGGAAAGCGAAAGTGAAAGGGAGAAACTGAGGCATTTTCAGAGCTGAATCCACAAAGGCCAGAAAAGAGTATAAGAAAAAGAGGGATATTTTTTTGGCAAAAATGTTTTTGCAACTTCAGTTTTTCTTCTGAATCTCCATTTATTTTAAGGTGAGGGAAGAGATGAGTTTGAGTTCCTTCTCAGGGGAGACTCTGAATTTGGGGAGAAGACCCAGAACCCCCACCCCGTATTTCTCCATTGCTGAATCGGGACCTGAAGGAGAGGGGGGAACTGAGGGAGAAGGATATGTGGCGGGGGGGTCTGAATTGCTCCCCTAAATTGGCTCCCCAAAACTGTCCCTTTAGGGAAGGGGGCTGGAGCCCCTCCCTTTGAGACGGTCTTGGGGGCTGCAGGGGGGTCTTTTGGGAGGGGACAGGAAAGAGGCCTCGAAAATCACCCAAAGGCAGCTTGTGGGGGGTAAAGATGGGGGCAAGGAGGGGGGGAAGAAGAAAAGGGAAGGAGGGGCTTGAAGGGCGGGGACAGCCCAGGAGCATGGGTGTGGGTATCCTGATTGTGACCCCCGCCCTTTATGCCCCCGAAAGGGAGAGGAAGAGAGAAGTATGGATATTCCTTTCCTTCCAGCCCAGGGGGGGTCTCTTCCCTCCCCCCACATTTCCTACCAATTTGGGGGGCAAAGTGGCCCCACCGGGATCCAACGTTCCCTGCAGACACTTAGACCAAGTGCTAGACCAGCTGAACTTCTGCCTGCCTTTTTCCACCCTGGGGAAGATGGGGGGGTCCCTCACTAAGCTCCCCCCCTCCCTTATTTTCCTCCCCCCTCCCGACCCCCTCCTGACCTCCTCCTCCTCCTCCTCCCCGCAGCCCATTTCCTGTACCAGGGGAAGTCCGAGTGCCGCTTCCTCTCCTCTCCGGAGCTGGCATCAAACGGCCCCCTAAAATGCAGCCCCCCCACCAGACTGAAGGGATTCCCCCCCCTCCAACTTTCTCCGCTTCTCTCTCGGCTTCGCACTATCTCCTCCTGTGGATGAACTCAAGGGAGGCTCTGCCCGGAGACCGATGACGATGCAGAACGGAGAATTCCCATTGGTCTTTCCGCTTTTCTGGGCCCTCCCAATTCTGAAGTTGGAGGAAAGGCTTCCTCCCCCCAAGCCAGACCCCCCGATTCCGCCTCTGGGGCTGGGAGCCTCCGCGTCTGTCTCCCCGCTCTCGGGGGGTGCTGGTGGGGCGGCGTCCATGGGCTCCGTTGGGGTCCCTCTTCTGTTGCTGGTGGGGGTGCTGGCCCGGATCCCTGGAAGTGAAGGGGGGAAGGAGACGCCCGGTAAGGAGGGGGCTCGGAGACGGGCTGGGAGGTGCTGTCAGGGCTCCTGAGGGGGGGGGAGAAAGGGGCTGGGACCCCTAAAGTAGGGAAAGAGGTTGAAGGCAAGAGAGGCGTGAAACTGCAGGTGCCTCGATCTCCGCGTGGTCTCCCTCCCTCGCCGCATTTTCCCCCGCAGGACGAAGAGGGAGCCCCCGTTCTCTAATTATGGCCGAGGTGGTCGAGGGTCGTGAGAAGGCAGCCGAGATGGGATAAGAGGCAGCTGGACCCCCTCTCCGCCCCCCGTGGCTGGGTGGGAGGGGGACCTTGTGAACCCCAAATTAGCGCCTGAGCCCCAAAGTTTCTTGCACTGAAAGAGGAAGAAGACAGAAAGCAAAAGAGGGAAACTGAGGCATTTTCAGAGCTGAAAGAGGGTTTTTTTTGGCAAAAGTGTTTTTGCAACCTCAGTTTTTCTTCTGAATCTCCCTTTTTTTAAGGGGAGGGGAGGGGTTGAGATGGATTCTTTCTTAGGGGAGACTATTAATTTGGGGAGGAGACCCAGAACCCCCCACCCCATATTCCCTCATTGCTAAACCGGGACCTGGAGGGGAGGGGGGAACTGAGGGAGAAGGGTATGGGGGGGGTCTGAATTGCTCCCCTAAATTGGCTACTCAAAACGATTTTTTTGGTGAGGGGGGCTGGAGACCCTCCCTTTGAGATGGTCTTGGGGGGCTGCAGAGTGACAGAAAAGAGGGCTTAATCCCCAAATCACGTAAAGGCAGCCAGTAGGGGTGAAGTTGATGGGAAAGAATATTTGTGGGTTCTCTTCTCCCCAAGATCCCCAGACCCCCAAACCATCTAGGTCAAACTTGAGCAGCCCCCCTCAACAAAGGACCCCCATCTCCTGCCTACAACGGGGTCCTTTCAGCAACCCCAGGAAGGCTCCCCACCCCTTTGCCCCCCAATTCAGGGGACCCTGAGGGCCCAGATAAACCCCTGGGGGTCCTCAAGGCCCCTCAGAGAACCAGGGACCGACTTTCAAAATGACCAAGTGACCGCAAGGAACATCCGTCCTTCCACCCTCCACCCTTCGGTCAGAACTGAAAAAGCTTCTCGGATAAGAAGCGAAACGTCTTCAAGGGAAGAACCAGGAAAGTCCAGCTGCCTTTTGGAAAAGCCCCTTTGGGCTAAACGAGACCAGGGGGAGGGAGGGTCTCAGGAGAGACCCCGGCCCTTCCAAAGTCTCAGCAGACCCACCCTGGACTCCTCATGGGGGGGGGTCTTAAGGGAGCTTAAAGGGGCATCTAGTCCACCCCTCCAGGCAGAAAGAGAAAGGGGGACTGTGGTTCAGATTCATGGGAGGGGGAGAAAAAGGAAGTCCACAACCCCCCCTGGACACCCCTTTAAAGCTGCAGCCCCCAAGACTGAAAATCTTCCCCTCCCCTTCTATTTTGGGAGGGATATGGGGGGGTCTGAGTTGCTCCTCCAAACTCCCCATTTCGTGAAGGGGGCTGGAGACCCTCCCTTTGAGGTGGCCTTGGGGGGCTGCAGGGGGGAGGGGGACAGAAAAGAGGCCTGGAAAAGCACCCAAAGGCAGCTCGTGGGGCTGAAGATGGGGGGAGGGGGAAAAGGGAAGGTGGGGGTTGAAGGGGGGGAGAGCCCAGGACCATGGGTGTGGGTATCCTTATTGTGACATATTTCCTGCCGCTTTGGGGGGGGCGATCCAGCGTTCCCTGCAGACAGACGGAGACTGGACCGGCTGAACTTCTGCCTGCCTTTTTCCACCCTGGGGAGATGGAGGGGGGTCCCTCTTTCCCCCTCCCTCATTTTCCTCCCCCCTCCAGACCCCAACCAAAGGGGGATCCCGCTGGGACCGACGGTTCCCCATCCCTCCTCCAGGGGGCGCCTTCCGGCAGTCCCTCGCAGCAGGTCTCCCATCACTCCGCCTCTCCTCTAGTAGCTGCTGGGAACGATGGGCCCTGGAGTCCCTCCTGAGGGCTTTCTTCTTTCTGCTCCACCTAACCCTAACCCTAACCCTCCCCGCAGCCCATTTCCTGTACCAGGGGAAGGCCGAGTGCCGCTTCCTCAACGGGACGCGGCAGGTGCAATACCTGCAGCGCTACTTCTACGACCGGGAGGAGTATCTCCGCTTCGACAGCGCCCGCGGGGAGTTCGAGGCCGTCACGGCGTTGGGGAAGGGGGATGCGGAGGCTTTCAACAGAGATAAGCACGAGCTGCAGTACCGGAAGGCCAAAGTGGATTCCTTCTGCCGAAACAACTATGGGATTGCCCAGAGAGCTTCCGTGGTTGGTCGGAGAGGTGAGTGGGGGAGGGGGAGTTCCATGGGGGGGGAAATGCCGGGACCCCCCCTTTTCATTCCATTTCTTAGGACTCTCCCTGAGAAAGATTTGCCCCTGATGTGTTCTGTGCCCTCCGCTCTATGAAAGGTATTCATTGCTACTTATTGCTATTTATTGATACTCCTAATCCCTTCCCCTCCCTCAAAGCAGGGATCTGGATGGCATAGGGTATAACATCACCCTAAATAAAAATGTATGTAAAATAAGGTTAAAAATTATATTACCTTTAAAAATTTTTAAATTCTACAAGTATGACAATGAAACATGCCAAAGGAAAGAAATAGATTCCTCTCCTTCCCATCAGCCCCACGATCTTCCTTCTCTTCTCAAGGTCCAAAGTTTCCCCTGCACAGAAAAACTTCTTTGCAGAATATTATACCAAATATTATATTTTTCTGAGGGGGGAAGGAATCCAGCAAAGTCTCTCCCTTGCCCACTATATAGATATATTTCAATATAATCTACATGCTATATAATATTTCAATATAATATTTTATATGAATAAATCAATAATATTTTTTATTGATTTACTTATCAACTTTTAAAACCATCTCTCTCTCTCTCACTCAGAAGGACTTTGCTTGGTGTACACATAAAACATAAAACCACCAAAATAGTCTATAGAATTTAAAATTTAAAAGGCAGGAATGATTAAAATCCAGTGATAAACAGTCATGAAAAGGGGGGGGCTTCAGGAGGCTGCCCCCTCCTCTCTGCCCCCCAAGCAAAGCCCCAGAGCCCCCCTTTTCCCCCTTTCCGGAAGGCCAGGAGGGGGGAGGGGCTCCCTTCACCTCTGGGGCCTTTGGGATATTAGGATAAAAAGTGAACTTCCAAACATTTCGAAAAGGGAATCAGGGAAGGCTCTTTGCTTTGGAAATGACTTTACACAAATAATAGTTTCAGGCACGAAAAGGGATGTTGTGGGTTTTCTCGCGCCCAGCGGTCTCCCATGGGTGTAGAAGAACAGACACATACACGTGGTTTCCTCGGGATGGGAGCCTCGAACAAAGCCGAAGCATCCCTTTTATTGTGTTATCAAAAGGCGGGTTTATAGGCACCTGGTGACCACCTTACACCAACCACATTTGTTATGACACAGCATATTAGCATATTACACGTGCTAACTTTGTTTTGCACACGCTCCTATACAGCTGTTCGACTTCCTCATACCTTGGCCTACTGCAGCTGATGACTCAGCCTAACAGGCCAGATAATGCAGATAATTCCAACATCTCCTACTTTTCTGTTTTATTTAAAATAAGGAGGGTTGCGCTTTATAGGAAGTCATCCTTAGTGTCGCTTGGCAAAGTGAAGGCCGGTTTGGTTAGCAAGGGTAACTGAACTGCAGTGATAGGTGTAGCTACTAAATTGACCTGTTGATGGGTGACAGTTCCTGAAGATTACAGTTTATTGCAGAAAGATGGTTCTTCAGGAAAGTGCAGAGGAGAGAGAAGGGCAGAGAGAGAGAGAGAGCACATGGGGGCATGATGGGGCTGACTCCTAGAGTTTGGGTGGGGTATGCAGATCTTCTCTTTTGTCTTCTTGATTGCTCTGGCTTCAACTTTCTGATGGTGTTACATTTGCATTTGTATGGGCCTAGCTCTTGCTTGGGGCAGAGAGATAGATTTGGGGCCAGGTTTGGTTTTAAAAAGTCCTTTTGAGGAAAAATATATTTTTCTGCCCTTTTTAATATTTCCTTCTGGGGGGGCTAACTTCCATCAATATCCCCACTTTGTGCCTTAAGTGTGTAAATGTATGACATTAAAATTGATCTGGTCAGGGAGACTTGGTAGGCAAGCTTTTAAACTGTTAAGCAAAAAAAGAAAAAGAAAAATAAGACATTAATGGAGGCAGCAGAAAAAGATCCCTTTAGTGGCTCCCAAAAGGGGAGCTTGCACCCATAAAGTTCTAAAAGTCAGGGCAAAATTTTGTTAGGTGGAAAAGAAATTTATAGTATCCAATATTCTGTGCCAATCATTTTCAAATGTTGGATGTCACCTTTAGCTTCCAGTCAGGTTTGCATACCTCCCAAAATTCTTCACAGCCATGGTTTTCCTTAGTACATGACCACTGGCTGCCCAATTTCAAGGGTTGTTTCCTGCCTTAGCTCTTAATTCAGTGCATCCAGGTTTGTAATGTCCAATATGCCAGTCTATTAAATTTTCTTTAAATTGCACATAATGAGTTCTAGGAATCCCAATCTGAGCTCAACAGTGCAAAATATTCAGGGCTGAAGTTTGGGATTTTTCCTGTTGCTTCCTTAGTCAGGGCATATGAATTGCAAATCACCTGAGGGGGCCTAGTTCCCTCCCCCTTGTTATCTGTTGGAAGTTGGTCCCACAAAGCTTTGGTGCAATAGAGCAAAAATCAGCCTGGGGGGAACTTTACTAAAGGTAGGTGGAGGGGACTCAAGTATGATTCTGAATGGTGTGTGTGTGTGTGCACTTTTACAAAATAGTCAATACAAACATTCTGGATAAATTTTCCCTCCCGCCAGATAGAAGTCCAAGGTGTTCAGTACTTGTTCTGCCACCTATTCCTAAATGCCATCTCTCCATTAATACATTCAACTGGCTTGTTACAATACAAATGGGGCAAGAAAGAAAAGTTTACAATGAGTTTCCACCCTCCCCCCACAGTCTTAATTTTCTCTTCTGAGGCTTCACATGGCACCACCTTCCTTCTGCAGCTCTCACAGGCATCTGGGGAAATGGTAGGACTTGGGAAGATGTTCCACTTCAGATTGCATGGTGGCTTTTTAGTGGATGGCTGGATTCAAAACTCAATTCCATGGCTCAAATGGATGGAGGCAGCATCTGGGTCTGTGTGTTCTGCTTCCAAAGGCTTGGGAGAGGGTTCCAGGGCTGAAAGATACAAGAACAAGGTCTCCCCCCCCCTTTCTGGGTGGACTCTACCAGGAGAGGCAGACAAAAGGTATGGAGAACAAAGGACAGGAAAAGAGTTGTAAGGGGGGTAGCTTGCAGGCAGTTTGAAAATGCTGAAAACTCCAAATAATTTTAAAAGCCTAATATTTTAAGGTGTGCATCTTGCCAAGGGTAGGAGAACATTTATTCTAAAATAGACCACATCGTTTTAGAGATTGAGAAATGCTTATATATTTGGGATAAGAAAAGTTTCATAGTAGCATCACCAATAAGTGATAGGATACGAAAAAAGGATAGATAAAACACATACAGTAAATGCAAGTGAAACTTTTCCAACAGATAAACTTAAAACAATCCCTCCTGGTAACTTAAGGCTGTTCTTGAGAGTACACAGAGAGAAAGAGGAAAACAAACAAACAAACAAACAAACAAACACATTTCTTTTTCTTCACTCTGTTGGCCAGACAAACAGAGTGAGGTTTTTCCTTTTTGTGGCTTATTTTAAGCAGAATTTCTAACAGACTTTAAAATTCTTTTTCCTTTGGATTTGAAACAGTTAACAGTCACAGTTTTACACATCCTGGTCATTCATGAAAATACTTTCCTAATTTAACCCACACAGATATTTCTAGGGATCCTCCTTCGGGATATGCAAGGCAATTTAGATATACATATTTTAAGAGGAGGATCAAATCCCCTTTAGTGGGAAGGGGCAAATTTTTCCCATTGTTTTTCAAAACAATTATTGATGACTTGGTCAATTCCCTAAGTTCTGAGAGGTGCGCAACCTGAGGCTTAGAGAATCCTGTCCCCATACTCACGGTAATGTTTTGGGAGGGTGCTTCGTCTAGCTCTGACGACCGGCCCTGAGTTGCAGTAAGCTCTTCCGCTGAGTGAGTAAGAGGGTACCAAGAGACGTAATATTTTGGGAGGGTGCTTCGTCTATCCTGACGACCGGCCCTGAGTTGCAGTACCAAGAGACGTGCTCAGAAACTTGAATCACGTCGGGGTCACCAGTTGTGGGTTTTCTCGCGCCTAGCGGTCTCCCATGGGTGTTGAAGAACAGACACGTACACGTGATTTCCTCGGGATGGGAGCCTCGAACAAAGCCGAAGCATCCCTTTTATTGTGTTATCAGAAGGCGGGTTTCTAGGCACCTGGTGACCACCTTACACCAACCACATTTGTTATGACACAGCATATTAGCATATTACACGTGCTAACTTTGTTTTGCACACGCTACTATACAGCTGTTACACAAGGCACCAACAAACACCAAAACACATTACCGCACGGCACGTTGTTTACGCCAATCTTTTTTCACTTCTGACTTCCTCATACCTTGGCCTATTGCAGCTGATGACTCAGCCTAACAGGCCAGATAATCCAGATAATTCCAACACAATATAATCTATATGCTATATAATATTTCAATATAATATTTTATATGAATAAATCAATAATATTTTTTATTGATTTACTTATCAACTTTTAAAACCGTCTCTCTCTCTCTCTCACAGAAGGACTTTGCTTGATATACACATAAAACATAAAACCACCAAAATAGTCTATAGAATTTAAGATTTAAAAGGCAGGAATGATTAAAATCCAGTGATAAACAGTCATGAAAAGGGGGGGGCTTCAGGAGGCTGCCCCCTCCTCTCTGCCCCCCAAGCAAAGCCCCAGAGCCCCCCTTTTCCCCCTTTCCGGAAGGCCAGGAGAGGGGAGGGGCTCCTTTCACCTCTGGGGCCTTTGGGATATTAGGATAAAAAGTGAACTTCCAAACATTTCGAAAAGGGAATCAGGGAAGGCTCTTTGCTTTGGAAATGACTTTACACAAATAATAGTTTCAGGCATGAAAAGGGATCCTGGCCTGAACTAACCCACTTGGTCTCCTGTTCTGGCCCCTTCTGTGTCTCCCCCCCCATGTCCCTTCTCCCCCTCCCCCTCCTGCCCTCCAGCCAAGCCCACCGTCTCCATCTCCCCCACCAAGCTGGACCCTGCTTCCCCCAACACCATCCTCCTCTGCATTGTGAGGGGCTTCTACCCGGTGGAGATCAAGGTCCGGTGGCTGAAGAATGGGCGGCCGGAGGAGGAGGGCGTGGCCTTCGGGGAGGAGCTCCAGAACGGAGACTGGACCTACCAGCTCCAGGTGATGCTGGAGACCCAGCCCCAGCGGGGGGACGTCTACACCTGCCAGGTGGAGCATGCCAGCCTGAAAGCCCCAATCACCATCCAGTGGGGTGAGCCCCTCCCCTCCCCCTCTGGAGACCCCCTCCTGCTCTGAGAAGGGGGAGAGACCCTCCCTGTGGGGGGAGCTGGGATGGACACTCCTGGGGGGGAAGCTGGCCCTGATCTTCCTACTCAGTGAGGCTCCTTCTCCTTCTCCAGAGCCCCGATCCTCCAATTCTGCCAAGAGCAAACTCTGGACGGGGATCGTGGCAGCCGTGATCGGGGTGATCTTCTTTGCCATGGGGCTCTCCCTCCACCTGAAGAGCAAGAAAGGTGAGTCTGGGGGGCTGGATGAGAGATTGTGGGGAGGGGATCATCCAGGGGAGGCCTCTCAGCAAGCTTAGCAGATGGCAAGGAGGCCCCCTTGGAGATTTGCTTGGGAATTTCTGTTCTTTGAGGGTCTACTGTATAAGTGATCATCTTGCAACCTATTATGGGCTATTGATAGGGAGCCCCCCCCCCCAGTCCTCTATCCCACGAAGGATCCTGATTGGGTCTTTTTCTCATTCCAGCAATTCCCATCCAGCCTCCTGCAGGTGAGTTTCTCCCCAAGTTATAGATGTTTCTTTAACATTCGTTAATTGTTCCTTTAAAAGAAAAATGTGCCCGAACAAAACATCCTAGATGTGGATAACACAAATTTTTGAAATTTTGGGCAGCTTTTCATTACAGAGACCTGAAAACAGTGCAATGAAAAACAAACACACACACATAAACACTAAAATCTGGCCCAGGAGGTTTCCAGGTTTTGGGAAATTGCAAAGGAGAAAGGAAGTCTCCTTGTGACATTTCACACAATTTCTGGCAAAGTGACACCTAGCTTTGCTTCCACCCCTCCCCCATCCTGGCCCCATCATCTTTGTTAATATGAAACGTCTGGGGGGGGAGGCCTCATCTTGATTAACTCCCTAATTAAGCCAATTAGAGAAAATTCCATAAGCCTCTGGAGATGAATTGCTGGTCCTTTGCATCCTTTTCCTCCCCGAAAGGGGGGGGATTCTCCCTCATCCTGTCCCTGCCTATCAACCACCCCCCTGCAGTGTGGGTCTTCCTGGGGAGGCTGTAATAATAATATGTTATTTACCCTGAAGGTTTATATTCTAATCTTCTTCCTCATCTCTTTTTCTTCAGCACTTGTGAATTAATCCTGCCTTCCTTCCTGATTCCTGATGGGAAAGGAAGTTTTTTTTTCCAGTAGCTGATGAATTTCTGTCTTTCTTGCAATGTCTGAAAAATGGAGGCTCAAGATTTTAGATTGGGGAGAGGAGGAGAATGGCAGCCTGGAGCTTCTGCTGCTGAGACCCCTCTGGCTTTCCTTTCAGGGCCTCCCTTTCTTCGTAGGGAGGAAGGGATGTCTGTCACTCCAGACATCCAACTATGCTTTGAACCCACAGCAGCTTCATCTCCATCACTCTTCCTCCGAATCCCTTCCCTTCCCTTTGCAGTAAAAGAATAAAATTTAGATTGTAGGAAAATGCAGGAATTTTTCCTTTCTTCCTCTTCCTCCTCCTCTTTCCTGCCCCTCAGGAGAGTCCCCCCTTCTCCCCTCCCCATCCCCAGATTGACCATCCCGCCTAGTTTAGGCCTGAAAGGAGTAGATTAATAATCAGAAATCTCTAATGAGTCTAAAGGTGGACAGAAAAAGCCAACTGAAAGTCATAAATTCAGGCAAATAAGAAAAGCAGAGGTTGCTAGCTAACTGAAACCGCAAGAAGAGGAAACACAAAAACTGAGGATAAAGTTTAGAGCTTAAGGCAGCAAAGGCATAACCAGAAACAACTGTAGAGATCATTATAAGAATTGAGCTTTGTTTACAGACTATTAGATGGTGATGGATAGAATGTGCACAAAGGAGCTTCCTGGAATGTGGGGAGGGGGACAGTGGTTTTAGGAGGTCCGGATAGTTTATCAGATGATTAGGGAAGGGGCGTTGAGTGTGATAGGGGAGGGGGGAGTCTGCCTCGGGGGTAGGATATAAAAATGTGTGAAACAGCTCTTGAGGGTGTGGCTGGACTCCTCCATCTGTTTCAGCTCACCAAACTGAAGCAAATGCTTCTTTTGAAATAAAACTCTGTTGCTGGAATTCCAAGTGAGTTTGTTTGTTTTGGGATCTTGAGCCACGTTCCAAACAGGCCCGAAGCCAGAACAAGTTTGAGAATAGGGTGGGCAGATCCCAGGGAGGGGAAGGGGCAGGGCCCCCCTCCTCAATCTCCTTAAGCCCTGCCAGATGGGGGGACCCCTTGGAGACCACCTATTCCTGCTTCCCCTGGAGAGCCTCTTCCATGGCTGGGAAGCTGCTGGAGCTGGTGGTCTCTCCAGGATTGGAGCCAGTTTGAGCCCCTCACAAGCCAGGGAGGCTCCCTCCCAATTCACATCCAGCACCTACCCACCTCCCTTCCTCCCTCCTTAGTTGGAAAGTTGCCCTGGAGGGCAACAAAGAAGGAGGGAAGCTTCGGGAGTCTGGACCAGACGGTCAGTTCAGACGGACTGAAGAAAGCTTTCTGAAGGACGGAAGAAAGGCTGCCTGGTAAGCACAGGCAGCCCAAGTCATCGTCAGCTGAAAAAAAAAGCGAGGAGTCGCGGTGCTCCACCAAACAGCTGACTGTCAACAGCATGCTGAAACTGGGTGAGTCTGTTTTTTTTATTCCTTTTCCTTAAAGACTCAGAAATACTGATCCCCTGATAAGGAAAAATCTACAAAGTAAAGACCCCAGAAAGTCTAGGGGAGAAGAGAGGTAAAAGTGGCGAGCAATTACAAGAGGGGGAAGGAATTTAAGGAATATAAAAGAATACTTAAAAATGGAATATCGTGGAAAATCTTTTTAGATTTAATTTCCAGGGTAAATAAATTCCAAAGAACTTTAAAAGAAAACTTTTTAACAGTCTTTTAAAACCGGATATAGACAATACAGTGTATGAGAACATCTAGTGGTAAAAGGAGATACTACAGTAATACCAAATGATAAAAGAATTTGAAAAGTGTTTTACCTTGAAACAACACCTGGTGTAAACAAAGTGCCTTTATATGACTGTGCATGAGGAAAGACACTCTAGAATTATATCTGTTGACTATAGATATAACTAAAACAGGAATTATTTGGATACAGCAGGCATTTTATATTTGTGATTTGACTGGAGGATTTGGATTTAGCCTAAAGTAGTTAGCTCGATTTTATGGTTGGGTTTTAGCCTAAAACAGTTGGCTTTTTTTTCTTTTTTCTCTCTCTTTTTTTCTCCTAGAGAATTTGTATCTAGCCTAAAGTAGTTGGCTCTTTTCAGTGTTTGGATTTTAGCCTAAGATAGTTGGCTTGAAAAATGAGTACATCAAATCTCACTAGACTTATGATATAAACGTCCTCTGCACCTTCTGTCAGAACATTTAACCCAACAAGCCAGGGATCTATTGAAACAATGTTGCAGCATGAGAAAATAAGCACTGCTCAAACTGAGATGCAAACCACATTAAAATTAATTCAAGAATCAATACAGAGAAATCATGAAGAGACAAAAAGTAATTTTGATAAATTAAACAAACAAATGTTGGCTATAAAGACACAATTTGAAGCCCATCAGCAAATGATTGTTAAAAATGAACAAAGAATTCAGAAGATGGAAAATAAATCAGATGATATTGACGTAAAAATGGAAGTACTAATATAAGAAAATGAAAAATTAGAACAAGCAAATCAAAACCTAGAAGGTGCTGTGCCAGTTTTAGAAATGGAGAAAGCGGAACACTATTTAAGATTTCAAATATTCCTGAAGACAGAGAAGAAGATATAGCAGTTGTGATTATTATAACCAATAATAACCAATAATAATGGATAATTAGAAGTTACCAGCCTAAGAAAAAATTTCACAATCATTCCCTTGATTTTGCCATTAGATGTTCCTTAGTGTTTAGATCTGGTCTCAGGATGATAATGTAGCACTTGGGGAAGAAGATGCAGCTCAATAGTCCAGCACCGGAGGCCAAGATGGAGAAGACCTGCACGGCCACCATGTATTTTCCTTTAGTGCTCAGATAGGTGGGGAGGAAGGAAACCCAGACACTGCAGAAGACCAGCATGCTGAAGGTGATCAGCTTGGCTTCATTGAAAGCTCCAGGAAGGTTCCTGGCCAGGAAAGCCACAGTGAAGCAAATGGCAGCAAGGAAGCCCATGTAGCCAAGGACAACATAAAACATGGTGACAGAGCCTTCATTGCATTGAAGGATAATCTCATCAGGCTGGGAGTGCAGATCAGAGTCAGGAAATGGGGGAGAAGCTCCCAACCATATGGCACAGATGAGAATTTGGACAGCAGAACAAGCAATGATGATGGAGTTGGCCAAGCTCTTCCCCAACCATCTTTTCACTTTATTGCCTGGTTTTGAGGCTAGGAATGCCAGCACTACTGTGATAGTTTTGGCCAACACAGAAGACACGGCTACTGAGAAGACAATGCTGAACACTGTTTGTCGGAGAAGACAGGTGGCTTTCCTTGGTTGGCCAATGAAGAACAAGGAGGATAAGAAGCAAAGCAGAAGGGAGACCAGGAGGATGTAGGAGAGGTCCCGATTGTTGGCTTTGACAATAGGAGTTCCAAGATATTTAATGAATATGATTAAAACAAAGCCTGTGTTTAGGAACAAGAGTAGAGCAAAGGAGATGAGGATGATGCTGAGATGTTCTTCATAGGTCAGGAAGGTGATTCTTTTGGAAATACACTGGATTCGGTTCTCAGTTGGATATTGATCATCTGGGCACTTGGTGCATTTTTTGTTATCTGAGAAAACAAAGTAATATTTCTTTTATAGTCTTTCAAATTTCAAGAGAAACTTTGGATAAGATGTGATACAGAAAGATAGAAAAGTCTCAGTAAATGGAATATACTTACACTATAACAGCAAAAAAAACAAAAAAAACAATATATACAACTATAAAAAGAGCAATAACAACAACATAAATTTAAAAGAAAATCTATCTGGTGCTGCAACCTCACTTCTTTGAGGTAATCCACCAGATTCTTATTCCGCACTGACCTTACCTTATCCCAAATGATTGGAAGAAGTAGCAAGTCTCCATTGATTTAAGAAGATGGGGGCCTATTCAATTTTAAGGGGGAGTAAGTCCAATAGGGCAGGAACTGCAGCAGAAAAGGCAGGCTTGTGATGATCCATAAAGTGGGAATCTTTTAGGGAACACATCATTTGAATGCTAATTATATCTGCTCTGGTGGCACAAGCGGATATCCTCAAGCAGAGGAAACCCTGCAGATACCCTTCTTCTGTCTCATGGAGGGTTTGAAAGGTGAATTTAATTGCACCTGGAAAGAAACTGGGATTCTGTGGAGCCTACATAGCAGGGATGTCCTATGGAAGAACACACGGAAACTCAACACTGTGCATGCCTTTGCATTCTGGACTGTTTTATAAATTCCAGGTGGTTTTCAAGAGCAACCCTATGAGTATGGGATAAAAAGATAGAAACAGAAAACTGATGGCAGAAAAAGACCTAATCTAGTCTGCCCTTTGATTTTTTTGTTTTCTTATTTAATGTTTTATTTCATTTTTTTTTCAAAAAGAATTTCAGATGATGGAAGTATGTTTATCCCCAAAATCTTTAAACTCACTTACTGATGATTGACCCTCCAACCATGCTCTCAATACACTGCTCCAAAAATACTGGACAGAGGATAAAGGTTTTCTAACATGGTTGGATCCATGGAGAACCACTTGAAAAGGGTTGCAACACTGACTATTTCAGGACAGGCTGTACAGCCCCTTCCCCCCCCCAAAAAAGACAAATAAACAAACAAAAATAACCCATTGACTATCCTGAAATTGAGAGTGTCTCCTAACTATTAGGCCTTGTAGAAATTTCTGAAAATGTCATTCTTTCAATGTTCCTGGGGATCCCCTGGTAACAGGGCCCCGTGTGTTGGTTGCATGGTAGGTAGCATCTTGATGTACTCCTCTCTTGTTTTCTTAGCATTTATACCTCAATGTTTTAATTTTTATTATTGGTTTGATTGTATTCCAACCAAGAGTCACTTTGTGTGAAATAGCCATATAAACTTGATAAACAAATTTGAAAAAAAACATCTTAAAGAAGATTAATTCATAAATAAATTCAACAACAGGAACTGTATTTTTTACACTGTAAAAATGAGAAGATGAAGCAATACGTTTCTATATTCTCTCGATTTGGCAACAATTTTAAAGAGAATGAATTCAACTTTGGTATCAAAGGATATTTAGTAATTGGTCTTTTATTAGTCCTCTGTTTCCCCCTTCTTTCTGCTCATTTTAATCCCAACACTGAATGTTAGAATTTTTTTTGATCTTACTAAAGATTAACTGATTAAATGAATGATTGATCGATGCATCTATCAGCCTGTAATGTAAAGTTGGTTTAGGTAAACAAAACCCATTGATCTAAAATAATTCCTCAAGTTACAAATATTTGTAGGAAAGATAAATATGGATGGAAACATCCAAACTGGGTAATGAAAGAGAGATTTCCCATTCAATCCACAACATCCTTCTTTCTCTCTCATCCTTCAAGAATTTTTTCTTATAAATCCCATTTAGGGAAGAAATTGGACTCCATGAAAATTAAAAACTAAACAATCAAACTTACATGTTTCTTTAAGATGCATATTGATCAAAGTTTCCCTGTGGTGTCACCCACCTTCCTGAGTGGAGATGGTCCCCTCTGGACAAGGAATGCAGTCGTAGCAGCAAACTGGCTCTCCTTCTCGAGCCTGCTTGACAAATCCAGGATGGCATTTTTCTGCACATTTAGACTGAGGCAGAGACTAAACAGAAAAAGAAGAAATGCCAAAGAAAATATGTTAGGACTCACCATCCATGTAAGATGAAGGTAGACATGAACATCAGCCAAGTCGTCTCTTGGCTTCACGTAGGCAAATATGAAATCTCTGACCACTTCAAAATGGTTGCAGGAGATACAATTTCAGGCAGATGCCTCATTCAGTTCCTCCCTTTTTCTTCTGATTGATCAGATTACAATAAAGTACCTTTCTACTTAACAAAGTCTGGAGGGATGAAATTGAGAAAGGATTTAACCATTAAGTGGCAACCAGTGGGTTCCTCCTTGTAGTATAATTAACATGCATTCCTCCATTCATCATAAATTCTTGATATTTTAAAATCAATATCTAAAATATTAAATTTTAGAGTAAACTTTATTGTAAAAGATTTATTCAATTTTCATTTCATTGGATTTATTGAAATAGAATAAAACTGTGATGAAGAAAGAAACGTCTGACCAGAAGGATCTGGAAAGGTTTCTTCTGGAGTGCAGAAAACATTGCAAAGCTGGCATCTAACTTTTCTTGCTAAACCGCTCCCTTATCTTGCAGTCACATCTTCCAATTAGCCCACAGGGCAGAGATCCACTTCCGTCCTTTTCCCGGCTTTTGTTGTTATTCCCCTCCCTATACTCTGTCATCTGAATTAACCCTAAAAATACCAGACAGTTCTGCATATTTTGTCAAAGCAAGAATATTCAATATTAGCAATATTATTTCATGTGAACTGAAGGCCTTGGACCTCCTTCCTAAATTCCACTATCCCAGTGAGGTTAGAGAGAGGCAGCTATAAGCATGTTCTCAGCTGATTAAAAGCACCCCAGACTATGGACCTGCAATTTTGGGAGACTCCTGACTCCAATCAAGGCAAGATGAAGCTTCTTTAACTATTGGACCAAAAGGACCTCCATCCAGTCTTGATTCTTTTTCATTGGATTCAGTCGAAATCTGAACTCAGGGACTGGTCAACAGAATTGCCTTCAACATTGATATTTGAAGACAAAAAACTAGTGAACCTGAAGCTATTATTGTTAGACCACAAAATCTCATCATATGAGGGCCCTAGTTTTTCACGTGCAGCTCACACTATGGTAGAAATAACTAAAACTGCTTGAACGATGACATATATAAAGGCGCATATGAGTTGTGTCCTAAATATTAGTCACCCATATCATCATTTGGCTCAGCTTCTAATAGGATAATGTGAGACAGCATGGTCTAGCATCAGAAGGGAAGCCTTGGTCAATGGTAACTGAAGTCTTTATGCTCTGTATCTGATCTATAGAACTATACTATTAGAGAGTTGTCCTTCCCAAGACACTATTGACATTCGGTAGACAGTGAAAGGTGTGACCACTTTTTGATCTGGGGTTTAGCGCCACGTTGATAACAGTCTTTGCGTAAACATAAAAAAGAGAAAAGACATCAATATTTTCCTCACCTTGTTGAGCAACTTTAACTGTGACAAAGCATCTTGGTTGATTGTAAGTCTTTGTCTTTCAAAACTCCCCAATATCTTGTTGATGGGATCCTCCTTGGGGAGAACCACACTACTAAAGATCTGCAGATCTGCTGCTACGTCTCCATTCTGATCCAAGTATACTTTCAGCTGGGAAAGATTGTACAACTCCCTCTTCTTTAGAAATGGATGGAACTAGAATGGAAACATCCAGGAATTTAAAAGCAGAAATCTTGGTTTCTTATCTCTGATCAATTTTTACATTTGAATCTTTCTTCTATGGATTGGCTCCTATGGACTGGGCAGTTGGGAGGGGTTTTGAACAATGGGGTTTAGCCTAACAATTCAGATTCTGCCTACCTTCTCTTGCTGTCACTGGCTCTCAATAAAAGTTCCTCTTGAAACGATGCCAGTTTCAAGAGTTCTGCTTTCCTGAGAGATTCAGCTGAGGCCAAGCCTTACAGCTTCCAGAAAATAAAAATATGATTTTGTGTTAGATTGAGGTGCATGAGTAAAATTCAGTAGGAAACTAACTAATCGTTAGCATGCAGGACTTGATACACGATTGTATGAATGTAATGAATGGCAGCTATAATCTGTATTATTATTTCCTTTGTAATTTTTCTCACATTATTCTATGCATAGAATGGTTACTGATTATAATAAAGTAATAGTAATATTTTAATAATTGCTCCTGGGGAGGAAAGCTATGGCAAATCTAGGCAGCATTCTAAAAAGCAGAGACATCACCCTGCCAACAAAAGTGCGTATAGTCCAGGCCATGGTGTTCCCAGTTGCAATGTATGGCTGTGAAAGTTGGACCATAAGAAAGGCTGAGCGCAAAAGAATTGAGGCCTTTGAACTATGGTGCTGGAGAAGACTCCTGCGAGTCCCTTGGACTGCAAGGCGTTCACACCGGTCAGTCCTAGAAGAGATCAACCCCGACTGCTCTTTAGAAGGCCAGATCCTGAAGTTGAAACTCAAGTACTTTGGCCACCTAATGAGAAGGAAGGATTCACTGGAGAAGAGCCTAATGTTGGGAAAGATTGAGGGCAATAGAAGAAGGGGACGACAGAGAATGATATGGCTGGATGGAGTCACTGAAGCAGTAGGTGTGAATTTAAATGGACTCCAGAAGATGGTAGAGGACAGGAAGACCTGGAGGAACGTTGTCCATGGGGTCGCGATGGGCCGGACACGACTTCGCAATTAACAACAACAATATTTTAATGTCATGATAATAACCGTATTATTAATTTGTCGATAATGTCCTTAATGATCCAGTGGAATGATACCAGGTCCTCTTGCAGGCACACACACTTAGAGAAGACACTGCACAAAATTTTCACCAGCTTTAGTCAAGGACAAAGAAGGGTAGGAAGAGATCAAAAGAGCTGCTTCAAGTCTTGAGGAAAGACATCAAGCAGAAGAGCCATGTTGCAATAGAATAGAATAGAATAGAATAGAATAGAATAGAATAGAATAGAATAGAATAGAACTGGAAGGGACCTTGGAGGTCTTCTAGTCTAGCCCCCGGCTCCAACTGGAGAACCTATACCATCTCAGACAAGTGATTGTCTAGTCCAGACATGTCAAACACAAGCCCCGGGGGCCAGATGTGGCCCGCAATGTGGTTTCATGTGGCCCGTGAAGCCATCCTGGAAACAGTGAGGGAATGGCCCCCACTGCCTTGGCCCCGGCCCAGGCCGCCCGAGAGCCAATGTACAATTTTGTGATGGTGATCTATGCTGAAACACATTCAGTCTTAGCTCCACAAGGCCATCTGGAAACAGCAAGGGACCGGCGTCTGCTGCATTGGCCCCACCTCCTGGGCATGCACTGGGGAGGTGTCACCCTTTGTGAGGAATGAAGAAATGCACCATCGCCTGGAAGTGGCCAGCAAATGGCCCTCACCTACTTCACATATCCGGTTTGATGGGCTCTGGGGGAGGGGTTTCAGCAGGCAGTGGGGTGCTGTCCTCACAGCGCCAAGAGGCTGAGCCAGGTGGCATGAATCCAAAAAGAAGTGTGCCACCGCTCAGCCCCCAGCCTGCCCGATTTCAGCAGGCAGCAAGGTGCAAAGCTGGTGAGCTTCGCACTGCCCAGCTCAGCCTCTCAGCACTGTGAGGAGAGTGCCCTGCTGCCTGCCGAAACCGGGCAGGCTGGGGGCTGGGTGGCGTCACACTTCTTTTTGGATTCGCGCTGCCTGTCTCAGCCTCTCAGCACTGTGAAGAGAGCATCTCGCTGCCTGCTAAAAACAGGCAGGCTGGGGGCTGGATGGAATTGAGCAGGTAACATCGACTCTCACATTGCTCATGGTGTCCCCATCCTCCCAAACCCACCAAGTCAGATATGTGAAGTAGGCGAGGGCCATGTGCTGGCCACTTCCAGGTGATGGTGCATTTCTTCATTCCTCACAAAGGGTGACACCTCCCCAGTTGCGTTTCTTGCCTGTTTTTCTCCCTCCCTCATCTCAAATATTTTCCCACCACTCTGTTCTTAGGAAGGAAGGAAGGAAGGAAGGAAAGAAGGAAGGAAGGAAGGAGAGGGAGGGTCTGAGGGAAGTCCTGCCTTAGTCCTGCCCTGCTGCCCTTTCACCATTCCCTTGCCCCCTCCTCCTGGCCTATCCTGGGGGTCTCCCATCCTATTGCTAAGGAAGCTTTGGATACAAAGCCGCGTCTCCTCCCATGGAGAGGGAATGGGCCTCCCTCTGACTTTGCCCTCGTACCCATCATGAGCAACCTGGCTACGGAGAACAAGCACAGCAGCAGCAGTCTTGAGGAGGAGGTAAGTGCAGCTGGGCACACTTTGGGGAAATGGGGCTGGGCTTGGTGCTGCAGGTGCTTGAGGGCCGGGCTGGACGTTTTTGACCTCTGCTGCCCAGGGCTCGGGAAGCCCGCAGCACCATCCAGCCCCCCCCCCTCTCATGGCCTGAGAGGAACAGTGAGGCTCTTCCAGTCGACCATGTTTTGGTGCTTGCCCCAGTCCCACCCCCTTCTACCAGAGACCTTCAGATCTGTCCCACTCCTGCCCAGGCCCCCACAGGCCCCCTTGACGTGAATGATGAAGAGCTGGCGATGCCTACCCAGTAGGCCACACCCACTCCAACCACGCCCACCCAGTAGGCCGCGCCCACCCTGGCCACACCTACCCAGCCCCCCAAGGACAACCACAATGCTGATGTGGCCCTCAATGAAATTGAGTTTGACACCTCTGGTCTAGTCTCCTTAAAAATCTCCATTAGTGGAGCGCCCACGATTTCTGAAGGCAAGCTGTTCCACTGATTAATTCTCCTCCCTATGAGGATGTTTCTCCTTAATTCCAGCTTGCTTCTCTCTTTGATCAGTTTCCAACCATTGTTTCATTGCTTCCTAGTTTACAGAAGCTTAAAATCAGAAAAAGTCTGGGAACTTTTTTCAAATATATAAAAGGTCTTGGTTGTTGAAGGGAGGATGCAGCACTCTTCCAATAAACAGGAGATGTTGTACCGAAGGATAAGATCTTAAACAACCAAGCTCAGAGAGTACAAAAGACCCTGAAAAGGAATTTAGTTTGATGGATCCTTGTTGGGACCCCATACCTTCCACGGCTGCAGCCTTGGAGCCCCCAACCCCTCTTCACTCTTCTTCCTTCTCTTCTTCTGGGGTTTGGATACAGCATTCATGGTGTGGGCCAAAATCTTAATGACGCTGTAAGTAACACTGCTATTTGGGATCTGCACCCTATTCTTTTTCTCTTGGGTCTCCACTGGTGCTTTCTGGGTGCATCTTTTTCGACCTTTGACAGAAAAGGTGTGTTTTGAAACAGAACAGTGAAAATACTCAGCTTGAAATTCAAGTTCAACAAAGAAATAATTTTTAAAGGCATTATCGTTTTCCCAACCCTTTTTCCCCTGAAAGGGAAAGCTCCAAATACTATGGACGTGCTTGAGACGCCAATCCTTTTTCCCTGTAAATACTCCAACCATTGTCATGATCCAGACTTTCCCTTTAATGGGTCCTGGCAAACCTTCAAGTGCTGAATGGAAGGTAAGAATTCTGTCCCAAGGGGAGACAAATTCTATGAAGTGAACAAAGACGTTGACTTGTCTCCACTTAGAGAGGGCATCCCTGAGGACTGGGGTATGTCCAGTTGTTGAGAATTGTTGTGTTATAACAACACAAATTCTATTCTTGACAAGCATAGGAGTAAAAGTCCTCATGAAATTCTCTCCCTTCTCTGTGTCTGGAGCAAAGAGACCAATCAGGGTCCATCCAAAGTGGAGGAGAATTTGGACAATTCCTGGGTACTGGATCCCTTCTTTGGGGAGCATCGGATGGAAAAAAGGGAATTGACTTTTATCACTCAGAGCCTCTGAAGCAATTCTATTAGTGACCTGAAAAAACAATGAAGAATTCTGTGTTATATTTGGGGTCCTACCAAGTCCCAATTTTTAGCTTTTAATGAATCCAACTTCTTTCTAATGCACATATGAGAACATTTCCTGTTGATTAGTCATTAGGCCATATCAAGATACAGAATACACAGAACATTAACAAGACTGCATATAAAAACAATGAAGAGTTCTGTGTTATATTTGGGGTCCTACCAAGTCCCATTTTTTAGCTTTTAATAAATCCAATATTTTTCTCAGGCACATATTAGAACATTTTCTGTTGATTAGTCATTAGGCCATATCAAGATGTTGTTGTTAGTTGCAAAGTCATGTCCGACCCATTGCAACCCCATGGACACCGTTCCTCCAGGCCTTCCTGTCCTCTACCATCTTCTGGTAAGCTCACGCCTACTGCTTCAGTGACCCCATACAACCACCTCATTCTCTGTTGTCCCCTTCTTCTATTGCCCTCAATCGTTCCCAGCGTTAGGCTCTTCTCCAATGAGTCCTTCCTTCTCATTAGGTGGCCAAAGGACTTGAGTTTCAATTTCAGGATCTGGCCTTCTAAAGAGCAGTCAGGGTTGCAACTGGGAAATCCATGGCCTTGACTATATGCACTTTTGTTGGCAGGGTGATGTCTCTGCTTTTTAGTATGCTGTCTAGATTTGCCGTAGCTTTCCTCCCCAGGAGCAAGCGTCTTTTAATTTCTTGGCTGCAGTCCCCATCTGAGGTGATCTTGGAGCCTAGGAAAATAAAATATGTCACTACCTCCATTTCTTTCCCATCTATTTGCCAGGAATTGATAGGGCCGGATGCCATGATCTTGATTTTTTTAATGTTGAGTTTCAAGCCAACTTTTTCACTCTCCTTCTTCACCCGCATCAAGAGGCTCTTTAGTTCCTCTTCACTTTCTGCCATTAGAGTAGTATCATCTGCATATCTTAGGTTGTTGATATTTCTCCTGGCAATCTTAGTTCCAACTTTTGATTCATCTAGCCCTGCCTTTCTCATGATTTGCTCTGCATATAAGTTAAATAGGCAGGGTGACAGTATAAAGCCTTGCCGGACTCCTTTCCCAATTTTGAACCAATCAGTGGTTCCATGTCCAGTTCTCACTGTTGCTTCTTGACCCGCATACAGGTTTCTCAAGAGGCAAATGAGATGGTCTGGTACTCCCATCTCTTTAAGAACTTGCCACAATTTGTTGTGATCCACACAATCAAAGGCTTTTGCATAGTCAATGAAGCAGAAGTAGATGTTTTTCTGAAACTCCCTAGCTTTCTTCATGATCCAGCGTATGTTGGCAATTTGCTCTCTAGTTCCTCTGCCTCTTCGAAATCCTGCTTGTATTTCTGGTAGTTCTTGATCCACATACTGCTGGAGTCTAGCTTGTACAATTTTAAGCATAATTGTGCTGGACCAATCAGTTAGCAAAAGAACTGTATGTTAGAGAATTTAGCATTTAAAAGGGTTAAACGCTGTTTCCTTAAGAGATGGTTTGTGGGTAATGTAGTTCAGTCATTAGTTTAGCTGTTAGACAGACCCACTTCTTATCTAGTCAGTGGGAGGAGCTTCAAAGTTTATGACTGTACTTTCTGGCTATGTGTATCTAGAAGCCATTGTGTAAGACAGACACTAGGTGCTGTGTCCCATAAGAAATATGGGGTGAGTCTACCTTTAATTTTTCACACCACAAGAATGGAGAAGTTTATGATATGTTCATCAGAAGAACTCTTGTTGACTGTAAGTTATTGTTTGAGATTCCTGAAGAATAAATAATCTAAATATTAGTTCATTCTTTGGAGAATCCTGTCCTGTCTGAGAAGAACAGGATTAAAGCAGATATCTTGTTTGGACCAGAACAGTGAAAAATTAAAGCTAGTAGATGTCACCCTTGCAAGTAAAAGGCAGTATTTTAATTGCATATCTGCTGGGGAAAAGTACAAGCAGTACAAAGTAATATCTAATCTCTATGTACCTGCCTGCTACTGGATCTGTTTACCAGCTAATGTTTTAAAGTAAAGGAATATTGTGTGTTTCTTCCTTGCTAAGTAAAAAAAAAAGTGTTGTTTATTCTCTATGCATCTGCTGGCAAAAGTAAAGAAATTGCCTGTTTTGAGAGAAATAAGAAGAGACTATTAACTTTATGTGTCTGGCTAAAGCTATATCTTCATTAAGTGGCTGGGAAACGAAGAGATATCTGTGTGTGGAAGGGCAGCGACCCCGCCCCTGCCTGCAAACTCAGCATCATTGAAGCAAGCCAAGGAAGGAAGGGGGAGGAGGCCAGAGATGTGGGTGTGACAATTCAGAGATGAAGAGGCATGTAATTATCTATTCATATGCCTGGTTAAATGGCTGCTTGCTAGAACCCCCCCCCCCCAAGAGATTCTGAATGCCTAAACATCTTCTACTGCATTTATTCTCTGCTTGCCATCAGGGCCAAAAAGCTTGTCAAAGAATGCTGCCTTCCTTTGTGTAAAAAAGCCACTCGGAAAGGTCCAGCAAAGTAAGCATGCAACTTTTGCTGGCCTGGCAACCCAGACAATAAATCGTTCTGTTGCCAAGGAAAGTAATCAGTTGCTAAGGAAAGTAATAAATAATTATGGCAACCAGGCAACTGGTGTGCAAAAGGCTGAATTCTAACCCAGATGGCCCCTCCCTTGGGAATTAAAGGAATTTGGTTCAAAGGCAAAGTCTATTCTAAGCATAGTTTCAATGCAGCAAGGCCCTCTGGTGGTCTACCTACAAACAACAAGCCTGCATTTATGTTACCTGCAAAGTGCCCTCTGGTGGCCAATCTGCAAACAAAGTCCACTCTAAGCATAGTCTCAATGAAGCAGTGATCCCTAGCGGTCAAAGGGTGAACTTCGCTGATGTACCCACAACCACAAGCAGTGACCCCCTAGTGGTCAAAGAATGAACTTTTCTGAAGTACCCACTCATGCAAGCAGTGACCCCTAGTGGTCAAAGGGTGAACTTTGCTGAAGTATCCATGCACGCAAGCAGTGATGCCTAGTGGTCAAAGGGTGAACTTCGCTGAACTTCCTGTGGATCAAGCAGCTACGATGGCTGCTTTTCACACAGCAGCCCATTCCTGGGTTGTGTAAAAGCAGCAGGACTTTTACAATCAGCTTTCCTGCGGCTTGAATCTCCTCGTTGGGAAAAAGGAAAGAGTAGAGCTGCTCAGGTAGAGGTAAGAGCTCCCCTGGATCCCTATAATTTCAGGGATCGGAGGGTAGAGCTCCCTCGGAGCCTGAGCCATCTCTGCACTCCAGGACGTCTTTGTCCCGAAGCTTTGGGATGAAGCAAGGCGCCGCTCCCACATCTGCTTTTTTGGGAGGCTTGTGAATATTCAAATGCAGACGGAGCAGACCAGGAGAAACTGCATTTAAGATTGATTGTGACTTTAACTCCAGCAAGTATCTTCTTCCTTTTTTTATTGTTTACTTTCCCTTTTGAAGAAAGGAAAAGTGAAAGGCAAAATGGCGATTGTCTTTCTTGCCTGATTTGGTAACAAAGTTAAAAATTGGATATAGATTAATGCTTTAAATATAGAAGCAAGAATTTGGCTTTCTTTTTTCTTTTTTTTATGCCATTATTTAAAGAACATTTAAAGAACTGTGATTTTATAGGCAAGAATCTTTCTTCTTGGAATTTAAGAGAATGGCTTCAAAATGTCTGCTTCCTGCTCCTAAAGCCACTATCTCTTCCCCAATGACTCAGCCTGTTTCTCAGAAACCAAAATCACCCCCACCCTCCCCTCCTCCTGCAATTTCTCTCAAAGATTTACAAGAAGCTTTAAAAAAGAATGCTTTGGACATTAAAGAGGAAGTAAAAGATCTTATAATTGCAGAGAGGGCTATTACAGAAGAATTATTGGAGAAAAAAATAAGCAAGTTAGGGAGGACATCCTTTTTGCATTTCAAGGTCTTGCTCTGCATATTGAAAGAATTGATGACAAAATGGAGGAGATTACTGAAAATGCAACAAGACTGGAATCTAGAATGGAGGAGGTGGTGAATAAGATAGAAATTACACAGGATGAACAAATTATTTCACAATATAGAGAGATGGAGTATGCATTGCGTATCAGGGGGTTGAGAGAAAATTTTCAGGAGGACTTAAAGATGCTTATTGTGAAAGATATTGCTTTCAATCTTGGCTGGAGGCCTGAAATAATTGGGAATGAGATAGAAAAATTTTTTAGAGTTAATTCATGGGTTGCTAGACAGAGAAACCTACCAAGAGATGTGGTCATTTATTTTTCTAGAAGATTCATTTGTAATGAAATTATACAGGCTTTTTATAAACAAAAGTTCCAAATTGCAGATCAAGATGTGATAATTTTAAAAGAAATACCTCCCAAAATTCTAAGAGGCAGAAAAGATTTTACTTTTCTGTCTGATGAGCTAAAACATCACCAAATTCAGTTCAGATGGGAGATCCCAAGAGGAATAGTAGTGAATTATGATGGGACACATCATAGATTAACCACAGTCTCAAAGGCAAGATTTCTATTTTAAAGGCAAGATCGTCCCCACCCCCACAAACAAGGATAATGGAAGAGCCTGTCATGGCAGGAGCCTCCTCAATGGTGGTTATGGAACAAGCTGTACAGAATCTTGAGATAAAAGATCAAAGGATGACACGAGCTGCCCATAAACGTAAAGAAAAAGAGCAGCAGAAGAAGAGTGGTGATAAGGTGAGAGGATTGGTTACTACAGAACCTGTGGGAGGGGCAAGACCTAAAAGATCGTCGACAGTTGATCTACAGGCCACGCTCCAGAGGCTCCAGGCCGGTGGAGATGGTCAGGTTCCTGACCTGGAATGTTAATGGCTTAAATTTACCACAGAAACGGAGAAAGATTTTTCATTATTTAAAACAACATAACAATGATTTGATATGTTTGCAAGAGACTCATATAACTTTAAAGGATTCAAAATTATTGACAAACTCTCATTTGGGATCACATTTTATCGCTCCAGCTCCAGGGAAAAAGGGGGGTGTTGTAATCTACGTGAAGAAATTTTTTTCATCTAAATTAATTGAGGCTGATTCTGAAGGAAGATATCTTTTTGTGGAATTATCAATACAAGGCAAGAAAGTTCTTATTGTTGGATTATATGCTCCTAATCAACAACAGAAGCAATTTTATAAGTTTTTGCATGGGAAGATATCTCAGCTGGATTACAAATCGGTAATTTTGATGGATGATTGGAATGGAGTTTTAGATTCAACTATAGATAAAAGGAGCTCTTCTAAAACTTTCACCCAAACTAAATTACCTAAAACTTTTTTTGATTTGAAAGAAGAATTGGAGCTTATTGACATTTGGCGAGAAAGGAATATAAGTGACAGAGATTTCACTTTTTATTCGGATAGACACCAGTCATTTTCAAGGATTGACTTTTTTTGATTACTAGTGATTTCCTTTCTAGAGTGAGGAAGGTAAAAATCTTCCCCAGGACCTTGTCAGATCATAGTCTGGTGTGGATGGAACTACATTTGGAAGATGGGAATAGAAGACCCTGGAGACTGAACGAGAATTTGTTTACTCGGGAAGAGTTTGTACAAAAATGTAAAGAGCATTTAAAGGAGTTTTTTGCTATAAATATGAATAAGGGTACATCAATGCCCATGGTTTGGGACGCCAGTAAGGCATATATGAGGGGAGTTTTGATTCAATTAAATGAAGTTTTTAGGGAAAAAGGGTTACAAAGACGTAGAGAAATAGAAGAAGAGATTAAATTAAAAGAAGAAGCGTTTGTTCTTAATCCAACTGATAATAATTTAAAGGTTTCAATAAAGATGCGTAGGGAAGAATTTAATATGTTGATGACAGATCAGGTGGCTACCAATCTGTCTTATATGAGACATAATACTTTTTGTAATGCGAATAAGCCTGGGAGGTGGTTGGCTTATCAGTTACGAAAGAAACAGAAAGCTAGGATTATAGAGAAAGTAAAATATAAAGGTACTGAGGTTTTTCAGCAAAATTTGATCCAAAAGAGTTTTTTAGATTTTTATGCAAAATTATATTCAAGTGACAATATAAAGGGTTTGGATATAGATACATATTTACAATCGGTGCATTTTCCTTAACTTTCAGAGGAACAACAAAATGGGATGAATTGTTTAATTACTGTGGAGGAAATTGGTTTAGCTATTAAGCAGTTAAAGATTGGAAAGTCTCTGGGAACAGATGGATTGACCTCGAGGTATTACAAGATTTTATCTGAAGAAATAATGGAGCCATTAAAGGAACTCTTTAATAGTATTTTGTTGGGAACACAAGTTCCTTCTTCCTGGAAAAGAGCTTTTATATCACTGATTCTGAAGGAAGATCAGGATCTTACAGAGCCTAAGAATTATAGGCCAATTTCATTATTAAATGTTGATTATAAGATTTTTACAAAAATTTTGGCAAATAGATTAATGCAGGTTATGAAGGACTTGATTCATAGTAATCAATCAGGATTTATAACAGGGCGATATATGAAATATAATGTTAGACAAATCATAAACTTAATTGAGTATTTGGATAAGAATAATCAGATTCCTGTGGCTTTTATATTTTTGGACGCTGAAAAAGCCTTTGATCAACTAGATTGGCAATTTTTATTCTCATTGGTAGAGAAAATGAATTTTGGGAATAATTTTTTACATGCACTTAAAGCTATATATCAGCAACAATCTGCACAAATTGTTGTAAATGGGGGATTGACTGAGAATTTTAATATTGAAAAAGGGACAAGACAAGGATGCCCATTATCTCCATTGTTATTTGTTTTAACGATGGAAATTTTGTTGATCCAGATTCGAGAATCAAAGGTGGTTAAGGGTATAAAGATAAGGAAGAATGAGTATAAACTGCGGGCTTTTGGGATGATTTGGTTTTAATTTTGGAACAACCGAATCAAGCGATTGATTGCTTACCAGAACTTATAACACAGTATGGGAATGTCTCCGATTTTAAAGTTAACAACTATAAGACTAAGATATTATCTAAGAATATGTCAGTTAAGGATAGGGAAAGTTTGGTTAAAGCTACAGGTTTTCAGATGGTAAAAAAGGTTAAATACTTGGGAGTATATTTAACTGCTTCACATGGAAAATTGTACAAGAACAATTATGAACCATTATGGGCAAAAGTACAAAAGGATTTAAAGGATTGGAAAAAATTGCAATTGTCATTGTTGGGGAGAATTTCAGCTGTAAAAATGAATGTTCTACCAAAGTTTCCTTTTCTGTTTCAGATGATACCTATTTTTTAAAAAGAGGTAAATTTGGATGAATGGCAGAAGGGTATCAACAATTTTATATGGGCTGGGAAAAAACCAAGGATTAAATTTAAGGCTTTACAAGATGCTCGAGAAAGAGGAGGACTTAAGGCACCTAATTTGAAATTATATTATGATGCAGCCGCCTTAACTTGGATAAGTGACTGGCTTAATTTAACAAATAAGGATACTCTTTTTTTGGAAGGTTGGAATTTAATGTACGGTTGGCATGCATACTTGATTTTTAATAAGAAAGTCGACCAGACTTTTAAATCACACATTTTGAGGAATGCCTTATTTCATGTTTGGAAAAAGTATTATTATAGGTTAAACTATAAAATACCTATCTGGGGGATTCCCAGACATGTAATTGAGGGAACCTCCAAGGGGATAAATTTTGATAAAATTTCATATAAAGAATTATTAATTTGGTCTGGTTCGGATTGGCATTTGAAATCCTTGGATGTATTAAGGCAGGAAAATATTCTACAGTCATGGTTTCAATACTTACAAATGGTGGACAGGTGGACTGTAGATAAGAAAGAGGGAATAACACTAGAAGATAAACAATTGGTTATTCAGATTAAAAACCAGAGTCAGGCTCATATAAAAAGAATATATAATGTTTTATTAGAGTTAGACTCGGAAACAGAATTGGTTAAAGACTGTATGATTAAATGGGCTCAGAATATACAGGAACCGATTTCACTGGATTTATGGGAGACAATCTGGATTAGAAATGTTAAATTTACACAAGCTCAAAATTTGAGGGAAAATTTTTATAAAATGTTTTACAGATGGCATTTAGATCCTAAAAAATTATCTTGTATGTATTCTAATATACAGCCCAAATGTTGGAGATGTGGCAATAAAGATGCGACATACTTTCACATTTGGTGGAATTGTAAAAAGGTAAAGGCTTTTTGGATTATGATTTGGTGGAACATCCAAAAGATTTTTAGAAGGAAGATAAAGTTTACTCCTCAATTATTTTTACTGGGTATTTTTGTGGATTTAAATGACAAAGAAACTATTTTAATGTTGAATTTATTAACTGCCGCAAGGTTATTAATAGGTTCATATTGGAAGAAAGATTCGTTGCCTACTCTAGAAGAATGGATATTTAAAGTTTCTAGTTTTGCAGAAATAGCAAAAATTTCTGCTTATTTAAAGGATCATACACAAGAAAGATATATTACTGTATGGAGAAGATGGATAGATTATATTCAGAAAAAGTATGGAACTAAAAAGTTTCATTTATTTTATGAATGAATTTTATAGTAAATATTATAGAGAATTGTTTAGGAGGTTATTGGAGTTAAAGGTTAAGTATGATATTTTCTTTTTCCTTTTCTTTTTTTTTGTGTTTCTTTTTCTTTTTTTTTTCTATTGTAAATTTTGTTATTAATAACCCTGTATTCTGCTCTGGGAAGTGAAGGGAGGGGGGTTGGGGGTGGGAGGGTGGAAGAGTGGGGGGGGGTAAGGGCAATATAGATAATGGTAGTTTATAGGAAGGGGGCGGCCTGGGCATTTCCCCTATGCTGCATTCATGGGTTTGATAGGGATGAGAGGAGAAGAAGGTGTAGAGAGGAAGTAGGACGGCAAGAGGAGAGGGGGAAGGGAAGAGAGTAGGAGGGGAGGAGAGAAAGAGGAGGGAAGTAGGGAAGGTTTTAAGAGAGGGTGGACGCAGCCTGGGGGGAATGGGCAGGCAGTACCAATGTTATCAATCTATTTTATTCTAAAATTGTACTTTTTACGATGTATAAATGGAAAAAATAAAAAACTTTTGAAAAAAAAAGGGTGAACTTCGCTGAAATACCCACGCATGCAAGCAGCGACCCCTAGTGGTCAAAGAGTGAACTTTACTGAAGTACCCACTCACGCAAGCAGCGACCCCTAGTGGTCAAAGGGTGAACTTCGCTGAAGTACCCACTCACGCAAGTAGCGACCCCTAGTGGTCAAAGAGTGAACTTTACTGAAGTACCCACTCACGCAAGCAGCGACCCCTAGTGGTCAAAGAGTGAACTTTGCTGAAGTACCCACTCATGCAAGCAATGTCCCCAGTGGCCAAGAATGAAATTCAATGAATCCATCAAAAATAGCTAGGAAATCTTCTGAGTCTTCCCTAGTCATGGCAGCCTCATCCTTCCATTACAACTCTCATGTCTCAGGTATCTCCTGTTCCTCTAGAACATCTTCTTGGCCCAGCCATTCGTCCCAAGTTTCAAGGGCAGAGAGCTTTACCATTCAAGCTGCACAAGCAGAAATAAAAGTGGAAGCAGCTAACGCAGTTCTTCACATGTTAGAAGTGGTGCAACTGCAGAAGGAAGAATTGGATAAAATAGAGGCTGAAGCAGCTCAAATGGAGGCCAAGCGAAAAGCTGAAACAGCTCAGATGGAGGCCAAACGAAAGGCCAAAGTAGCCATAATGGAGGCTGAAATGAAAGCTGAAGTAGCTCAAATGGAGGCCGAAATGGAGGCTGAAGCAGCAAAAAGGGAGGCAAAATGAAAGGAAGTTCAAACTAAGCTCAGGTTTTCATAGCAGCAGCAGGAAGCAGCAGATCAAGTGGCAAGAGCGAAGGCCATTCAGAAGAAACTCCAACGCGCCACCTTCTCACGCAGTTTGGAATGACTGGAGATTGGAAACCTATGTTGCCGACCAGGAAGCAGCACGACATGAGCAGGCGGGAACACCGTGGTTAACCACAAGTCCCCCAAGACCAATTGGACAGGAAGAAGAATCTCAACAACCAGATGTGCCAATCAGCCAGAGAGGTGACATCGCACCATCTGGATCACGAGACCTTCTCCCTGGAGCTACACCACTGACTCCAACGAACCAAACCACAGATGTAACTGGATAGGTCCATCTGCAATGCCGATGGCTCCACAGCAGGAAGAGCTGCCACTAAAGGATGAGATTACCAGGATTCAGGCCAGGCTAGAGTCTCTACTGAGTCAACAGGAAACAGCATCCTGATGCGGTACCTTCATGCCCAACCACGGAGGAGAATCTTGACCACCAGATGTGCCAACTGGCCAGGGAGCCAGCAACGCACCATCTGAATGACAAGAACCCCCAGACAAGTAAGAACACAAGAAGTCAGGCCTCCTCAGCTCAATGTAAAGGCAGAGAAATTCAGGCCAGACCTTCAAGGTCCTCGTCTGTGCCACTGGAAGTTACCCCCAACAAGAAATATTCTGAAGAAAACTGCCAGCCATCTGTGCCACATTTCCCTGCTCTTGGCAACAATGCCTATGAGGATCAACGAGAAGCCACTGATTGTGCTCATGATGACCTCAACACCATACCAACCCAGCCTGACAGCAAATCCACCAATATCTCAGGGGCTGCCACAAACAAGGAGTCAAGCTATTCTCCAAAGCACCTGAAGGCAGGACAAGAAGCAATGGATGGAAACTAACCAAAGAGAGAAGCAACCTAGAACTAAGGAGAAACTTCCTGACAGTGAGAACAATTAACCAGTTGAACAACCTGCCTCCAGAAGCGGTGAATGCTCCAATACTGGAAGTTTTTAAGAAGAGACTGGACAGCCATTCGTCTGAAATGGTATAGGGTTTCCTGCCTGAGCAGGGGGTTGATGACCTTCCAAATCTTCTTCTTCTTCTTATTATTATTATTATTATTGTTGTTGTTGTTGTTGTTGTTGTTGTTGTTGTTGTTGTTATTCTTGTTCTGTTATTCTGTTGTTGTTCTTATTGTTATTAGAAGTATTAGTATTAGCATTACTACCAGTTTCCATACCATTAATTTTATTAAAAATAATTATATGCCCCAATTTTATAAATTATATAAATTCCCATTTCTGCTTGGAGAGCAGCAACTGAAGTCCTTTTATCCACCCTCAAGATACTTCTCAGTTGATGTTATCGGATTTGTTCTAGTAATGATATAAATTAAATCCCAAAGTTCAGCTCAATATAAGTGCATAATGGAAATGTTGGTATTTTGTATTTAATAATTCAATCTAACGAAGCCGTGGAGCTATGATTTTATAAAAAGAATAACAGTGCATTCACTTGTGCCTTCTAAATGAGCTCCTTTGATGTTTAGGGAGCCCAGATCCAGTCACAGAGAAAAGTTCCCCCAGGTAAGGAAAGGTGTGAACTTGCTCTGTTGCCTCCTCATTGATTAGCCCTACATGGCAATGTTGTCATTTTCCAAAGATCATCACTTTTATCTTTGACTTTACTTATCCATAATCAGATAATTATTATGAGAATAGGAGCCAAGTCCTCTTAACAGCACATGCAACTAAATGTCATATTGGCAACAGGTTTGTCTTACCTTTTGGTACATATCAATCCTACTTCTCCATTGAGCCCGAAACACACTCTCAAACAAATGAACAAAAATGGGATGGAAGGGACCATGGAGGTTTTCTAGTCCAACCCCGTGCCCATAACAAGAGATCCTATACCAATCCAGACAAAATGAATGTCCAGCCTCTTTTTGAAAATCTCCATTCATGGAGCACCCACAATTTCATGAGGCAAGCCGTTCCACTGATTAATTGTTCTCACTGTCAGGGCTTGTAGAAAGGGCTTTGAGCAGGGTCAACATCCTGAGCTCCATTTTAAGGGCAGTCAATTTCTTCCATAATATTTCTTTGTTTACTGTGTCAAATGCAGAAAGGCAGCAAACCATTATTTCCTCTGACTGCTATTTTTATAGTTAGATGGTTCAAGACAGAAGAATTGTCAAGAGTGGATCACATCTGCCTAAAGACGGCTGGTTCTTCTACAAGGAATCCACTTTTCATCCATCTACTATCAAGTGGATGTTTGCATATATTTTAGTCACAATATCTGTTAGAGAATTACCAGGATCCTTTTTATTCCTTTTTTTATATGTAGGAATTACAATTGCCATCTTTCACCCCAATGGGAATGGCGGATATTATTTATATGTGTAAATGTATCTTTCAATGGAGGGTCCCACCTGTTGGGATATTTGTTGAATTGTTCAACTGGTAGAAAATCCTCTTCAGAGGCCATATTGCTCTTCAAGCCATTTATGATGAATTTGATCATGAGAATTGTAGGGCAAAAATAATTGATATGTTGCCTAACATATTTTTAGATTTTTAATAAAATGGTTAATGTTAGTGGCCCTTAAAGGTTCATAATACATATATGTTTTATCATCAGTAGGAAAGGGAATCCCGTAGGACTCTTGTTTAAAAATCTGAGATTTGTTCATGATTGAGGATATCATTATTTTGGCTAAGACCATGTGAGTTTTCCATCTGTATTGTACATTCCTATTGTACAGAAGATCCAAAAGAGGCTTTTGCAGTGAAAGTATAGACTGATCATTATTATTATTCAAAATAATATAGAATTATCTAGAGAAGACACGGTTGATCTATCACTTACATACCAACACCCCACTCACTTTACAGAAAGGGAAGGACAAACACAAACCTGTGGGACTTTGTAGGTGGCTGCTAATGTTGACATCTGGATGGAGATGTCTCTGCTAGCTCCATCAACAAGAGCCAAAAGGTTGCTTTTCCTTCCACAGATGTAGTTGGGAAAATTGGCTTCTCCAGTAGAGAGCATGTCCAGCAAGGCATCTGAAGTGCCAAGGGTGTTATCATAGTTGTCATGGATGTTGTAACCAAGTGTGAGATTGTTCAGCAGCTGGAGATTCTCCTTCACAAGTTCAATATTGAAAATCATGCGTAGTAACTGTCCATAGTTTAAACTAGAGGAAAACCATGATCATGTTAATATTAGCATCATCAACAGCAACAACAACAACACTTTTTTTCCATTTAATCATTTTTTTCTCTACAAACTAGCTGAAACATAAGACAATATTGATCCAAAACTAGAGGCAAATGATAATCATCTATCACCCTTTAATATTGTTAGTGTTGAGGATGGGGATAGTCCTCAAAAAGGTTTAACAAATCAGAAACATATAATTATCTTTAGCAGTACTAATATTCATAGGCCATGAAAATTCAGGCATTAAAGAAGAACCACCATTAAAGGAAGGAGATTTTTGATAAGTGACCCAGAGAAGCTGTTCTAAAAACAAGTCATCTTCTATTCCTTTAAAAGTCAGACATTGCATATCAATCGGTTATAAAAATATGGAAATGGTTGGGCAGAGGAAATTAGAACCATTTCAATTATTACTTTCAACTAAAGTCAGTATTCCAGTCAGGAATTTAGGACTGAATAGAGAGAGGAAAATAATGTGGACTTCTTTCAGGTTTCATTTGCCTCATGTTTCTACTCTGAGAAAATAAGGCAAAAGGGAAAGGTTGCATTAATGAAAAGGATTCAAAAAAATTGTCAGATCCTGCAATATGAGAGTAAGTAAAAGAAGAAGAAGGAAAAAAGAAGAATGTTAGAACTGCAAATGGAGGGAATGAAACTCCATTGCATGACTTACAGCTGAGTTTGACTAGAAGGAGCCATATTGAAAGGTAATGTTGCAGGTGCTATTTTTGATGCAGAGATGACTATACCAATGAGAAGATCTCCTGGCCTGTAATAGCTCCATGGCTTTTCTCCATCCTGGTGGCCCAAATTCAGTGGACACTTCATTCTCAGCTTCCCAGAGAGTGGCTGGGGCACCAGCAGCATCAGAAGCAGAAGCAGGAGGTCCATAATTCATGGAGTGGAATCAATCTCCTTCCTATTTCTAAAAAAAGAATTAGAATTCAAAGTACTCTGGCAGGGTGGAATATCCAGTGGCTTTCCTGATTCAATCGGAGAAGCCAAGATTCACCTGAAAGAGAGAGAAAATATATTCAAGAGCACAGCTCCTGTCTGTCCTGTAATGGGAGCCATAAAAAGCTTAACTGTGATATTTATCCATTTCTGAGGCAAGATCCCTTCCATGTTGCTTCAGTCTGATGTTTACATCACAAGCAGTCACTGGAGACCTAGGAGAAGAGGTCTCAGAGACAGGGAGGGTGATGATTGCCCTGAGAAGGAGCTTCTGCTCTTGGGACCACGAACTTCTTCCATGTAAGGAGGTGCAAACAAATCTTTATTCAAAACAACATAGCTCATTTATAATCCCAAAATTTTTCTCAACTTCATTTTAAACAAGAGTTGAATTACAATTCCTTCAATTGTTTTAGGTATTATTTTCTATCAGTGTGTCCTGCACACAGACATAAAAACATAAAAAATAAAACAACAAAAAAACAACTCCACAAAATAAATAAATAAACAAGCTTAATAAGATATTTTGAGTTACTGAAATAGTTTTGTATCAAACTCTAGTATCAACTCTTTGGTTGATGGATATATAGATGTATTCAAATTCTTCTCATATTTCATTTATTTTTTTTAAAAAATAACCTTATTTCTTACTATAAGAATGGGTATTAAATTTCACATCCATCCCACCTTCCTCAAACTAGAATTCTAAGCAAAAAAAAAAATAGTTAAAAAGATCAGACCCCCCTCTTTTTTTCTGTCTCTCTCGCTCTTAAACCAACACAGCCAGCGAAAAACAAAGAGACAGGAAAAGAAGAAGAAATTACTCAAAAATCTCATCACTAACAAAATAGTTTTCTCTTCTTCACATGCATTTTCCATTTCACTTTTAGAGCAACAACAAAAATCTGCAGTTTACTGTTTCTTTCACAGTCTGGGTTGGGGGAGAAACTCTCTCACACACACATAGACACAGGATCAGCGTATCCACACATTCACTTCCATTCAAACTGCTTGTATAAACACTTTCACATACAGATATTTCATTTCATACTTTCTCCTGACAAACCAATAACTATTATTATAATTTCAAGGAGCTGTTCAAAAGCCAATGAGCCCCCCCCAAATCTCTTTCTTTGTTTTTAAATAAGGCTTTTGTTGTTAATTATTAATATTAAACACAACACAGACAGACACACATACACTACCTCCACGCTCCTCTAACAAAAATGGACTATATATTGCCTGGGATCCAATAGGCATATAAACTTATTTTATTAACCTATATGTTTAGTGCTTGACATAGCCAATTTTTAAAACTTCCATATTTTGAGCAAAATGCACTAGTGCTTTTAATAGGATTTCTTGGCCACTCAAAATAACTATATTGAGTCATGGCACCTTTACTCTTATCCCAGGTGTATTTTCCAGATGAGTTCATCCAATCCTGCTAGCATTTAAAACAGCAATACTTTATCATAATACTTTTACTTTTACCTCAAGTATATAGTTTATTGTGCCAACCTTGCTCTCAAGATTTTTAGATATCTTACTTAGATAAGATATATATTATTATTTCTGATCTTCAGTTGGCTTCTGCTTCAACCTTTAGACTCATCATAAATTTCTGAATAATATTTTATTCCTTTCAGGAGGAGCCCACTCGGGACGGGGAAGGGGCTGGGGACCTTCCGTGAGAGACTGGCGGAAGACGCCCCCTGGAGGAGGAGGGAGGGGGGACTTTCTCAGTCCCATGGGGGCAGGCAGACTTGCTGGGGGGTCGGGAGGGGGAAGGAAAGAAAGAGGGGGAGGGGAGGAACTTCCCGCTGGACCTCCTCCATCCTCCTCGGGTGGAAAAAGGCAGGCAGAAGCTCAACTGGTCAAGCAGATCTACTCTCTGCAGGGAACGTTGAATCTAAAGGGGGAGGAATTATGGGGGAGGGGGCTGAAGAGACCTCCCGAAACTTTCTGGGTGGAGGGAAAGTAATATCCATACCCCCAACTCTCTCTTCCTTTGGGAGGGAATATGGGGAGGGGGCACAATGAGGACATCTGGACTGACACTCCTGAGGTTCCCAGCCCTTCAACCCCCATCTTCTATGGGTCCCCCCAACTTTTCTTCCCCCTCTAATCTTCAGCCCAATTACCTGCCTTTGGATGATTTTGGGGGATCGCACCTGTTTCCTATCCCCCTCCCCAAAAGAACCCCTGCAGCCCCCCAGACCATCTCAAAGAGGGTCTCCAGCCCTCTTCACAATGGGGAGAGTTTTGCAGAGCCAGTTTCGGAGGAGCAATTGAGACTCACCCCCCCGAAGTCCTCCTCTCTCAGTTCCCCCCTCCCCTCCAGGTCCCGACTGAGCAATGGGGCATTATGGAGGGTGGGGAAGTCCTTGGTCTCCTCCCCAAATTTAGAGTCTCCCCCAGAGGGGACCGAAGCTCAACTCTTGCGGGACCTTCAAAGCTTCAAATTGGAGATTCAGAAGAAAAAGTGAAGTTTCTGAAGAAGCAAAAGTACTTTTGCTAAAATGCATCTTTTTCCTTGTGTGGATTCAGGTGGGAAAGTTTCCCTCTTTCGCTTTCGCTTTTCACCTCCTTCCTCTTTTGATGCAGCCAATTCCAACCCAGATATTGGGGGGGGGGGTGAGGGAGAGACAGGCTCAGCTGCAACTCCCCACCTTGGCTACAATTGGAAAAGAAGGGATCCCTCTGCATCCTTCTGAGAGGCATGTGGGGAGAAAGGGGGAGGAGACCACGCAGAAATCAAGGCTGTTGCAGATTTCCACCACTCTTACCCTTGACCCATTTCCCAAAGTCACGTCTGGAGATCCAGCAGCTTTCTTCCCCCCCAACCCCTCTCCCTCATAGCCCCCTCCTTACCGGGGATCTCTTTCCCCCCTTGGCTTCTGGGGATCTGGGCCAGTGCCTCCACCAGCAGCAGTATCAGGGGGAGCCCAACAGAGCCCATGGATGCTGCCCCACAAGCACCCCCAAAGAGACAGGAGAAAGATGCAGAGTCTCCCAGCCCCAGAGGCGGAATTAATGGGTCTTGATTCCCCAGAGGCAGAATCGGTGGGTTTTTCTGGGACTTCATAATTGGGACGGCAAAGCAGGGGAGTTTGCACTTTTTTGGGGGCCCTGCCCCTGCATGATTCTCAACTAGTCTTCCTTTCTTGGGTCTGGCAAGTCTAACTGAGGTGGCGCAGCAGTTAGAGTGCAGTACTGCAGGCCACTTTAGCTGACTGCGTTCAGCAGGTCAGCGGTTCAAATCTCACCAGCTCAAGGTTGACTCAGCCTTCCATCCTTCCGGGGTAGGTAAAATGAGGACCCAGATTGTTGGGGCAATGTAAATATATATATATATATATATATATATATATACATTGCTTACTGGTGTACACCGCTTAGAGAGTGCTTGCACTTAAAGCGGTATATAAGTCTCATAAAGAAAGAAAGAAAGAAAGAAAGAAAGAAAGAAAGAAAGAAAGAAAGAAAGAAAGAAAAGAAGAAATAGGATGACATGATAGCAGCATTCCAGTATTTGAGGGGCTGCCACAAGGAAGAGGGGGGTGAGGTCAAATTATTCTCCAAAGCACCAAAAGGGCAGGCAAGAAACAACAGTTGGAAACAGACCAAAGAGAGAAGCAACCTGGAACTAAGGAGAAACTTCCTGACAGTGAGGACAATTTACCAGTGGAACAGCTTACCCCCCAAAGTTGTGGGCACTCCATCACTGGAGGTTTTTAAGAGGAGACTGGACAGTTGCTTGTCTGAAATGGTATAGGTTCTCCTGCTCAATCAGGGGGCTAGACTAGAAGACCTCCAAGGTCCCTTCCAATTCTATTCTATTCTATTCTATTCTACTCTATTCTGTTCTGTTCTGTTCTGTTCTGTTCTGTTCTTACAGTATTTTATTTTGACACTTTTAGTAAAGTTGATTTTCATTTCAATAAGGGAGTTGACCCATGGCCTGCCTTAGATTGATTGAGTTAATGATTCCCCAAACCACACCAGGATGAATTTTATCTTCAATCCTCTTCAGTCCAATTGACTTGAATACCGATATGCCAAGCCTGTCAAAAAGTTACAGGCTATAAATAAATGTCTGCTACTGGAAATTCCTCACCAGAAGTCAGAAAGTCTCTTCAGCCCAGAGAAACTGGAACTGGAGGCTGCGAAAGAGGAAGCCATGAAGAAGATGGAATTTGATCTGGAGCTAAAATGAAGGAAGATTGCTGAGAAAGAGCACCTCAGGAGAAAGAGAAAGAACACCAAAACTAGTGAGAGAGTTGCAACATCATGTCCTCTTCACTTACTCTCTTCTCCACAGTAGAACCCATAACTTGGGGGAATGAAAATAAAAATTCATAAAGAACCATGAAACATGATATTCAGACCTCACTAATTATCTTTGAAGATATCTGCCAATCTTATACCACTATAAAGCCCACGAAATGCCTCATATATCTCTGGTTGTGAAGAGTTGCTTAAGCCAAATATTGGTTGACATGTGTGCTGAGGAAAAGGAAGAAAACCAATAGTTTAAAAAATATAATATTTATTCATTCATTTGTTTGTTTGTTTATTATCTATTTATTAATGTATTTGATGATTTTCTTGAATTTTCATTTAACTAACAAACTTCACATATTTATTTCCTTCAGTTTTAATAAACATAAGTTGTCAAGAAAATCCAAAGGAAGAATATATAACCAATAATAATGGATAATTAAAATTTACCAGTCTAAGAAACAATTTCATAATCATTCCCCTGCTTTTGTCATTAGATGTTCCTTAGTGTTTAGATCTGGTCTCAGGATGATAATGTAGCACTTGGGGAAGAAGATGCAGCTCAATAGTCCAGCACTGGAGGCCAAGATGGAGAAGACCTGCACGGCCACCATGTATTTTCCTTTAGTACTCAGGTAGGTGGGGAGGAAGGAAACCCAGACACTGCAGAAGACCAGCATGCTGAAGGTGATCAGCTTGGCTTCATTGAAAGCCCCAGGAAGGTTCCTGGAAAGGAAAGCCACAGTGAAGCAAATGGTAGCAAGGAAACCCATGTAGCCAAGGACAACATAAAACATGGTGACAGAGCCTTCATTGCATTGAAGGATAATCTCTTCAGGCTGGGAATGCAGATCAGAGTCAGGAAATGGGGGAGAAACTCCCAACCACATGGCACAGATGAGAATTTGGACAGCAGAACAAGAAAAGATGATGGAGTTGGCCAAGCTCTTCCCCAACCATCTTCTCACTTTATTACCTGGTTTTGAGGCTAGGAATGCCAGCACTACTGTGATCGTTTTGGCCAACACAGACGACACGGCTACTGAGAAGACAATGCTGAACACTGTTTGTCGGAGAAGGCAGGTGGCTTTCCTTGGTCGGCCAATGAAGAACAAGGAGGATAACAAGCAAAGCAGAAGGGAGACCAGGAGGATGAAGGAGAGGTCCCGGTTATTGGCTTTGACAATAGGAGTTTCAAGGTATGTAATGAATATGATTAAAACAAAGCCTGTGATTAGGAACAAGAGTAGAGCAAAGGAGATGAGGATGATGCTGAGATGTTCTTCATAGGACAGGAAGGTTATTCTTTTGGGGATACACTGGATTCGGTTCTCGGTTGGATATTGATCATCTGGGCACTTGGTGCATTTTTTGGTATCTGAGAAAAGAAAGTAATATTTTTTTTATAGTCTTTCAAATTTCAAGAAAAACTTTGGATAAGATGTGATATAGAGAGACAGAAAAGTCTCAGTAAATGGAATATACTTACACTGCAACAGCAAAAAAATCCCCAATACATACGCTCTGGTGGGACAAGCAGATATCCTCAAGAGAGGAAACCCTGCAGATACCCTGGTTCTGTCTAATGGAGGGTTTGAAAGCTGAATTTAATTGCACCTGGAAAGAAACTGGGATTCTGTGGAGCCTGCACAGCAGGGATGTTCTATGGAAGAATGCATGGAAACTCAACACTGTGCATGCCTTTGCATTCTGAACTATTTGTAAATTCCAGGTGAATCCTGAATTCTCTGTTTGGTTTTCATTGTTCCTTTAACCCAACATCTCTCCCTCTATTGTTCCTCCCAATTAGATATTGGACCTTATAAGGATATATGATCTTATTAAAAATTAACTGATTAAATGAATGATTGATCGATGTATCTTTCAGCCTGTAATGTAAAGTTGGTTTAGCTAAACAAATCCCATTGATTTAAAATCATTCCTCAAGTTACAAAGAATGCAGATATTTCTAAGAAAGATAAATATGGATGGAAACATCCAAACTGGCAAATGAAAGAGAGATCTCCCATGCAATCCACAACATTGTTTTCTTACCTCACCCTTCAAGATATTTTTCTTATTCTTCCCATTATGGAAGAAATTGGACACCATGAAAATTAAACACTAAACAATCAAACTTACATGTCTCTTTAACATGCATATTGATCAAAGTTTCCCTGTGGTGTCACCCACCTTCCTGAGTGGAGATGGTCCCCTCTGGACAAGGAATGCAGTCGTAGCAGCAAACCGGCTCTCCTTCTCGAGGCTGCTTGACAAATCCAGGATGGCATTTTTCCACACATTTAGACTGAGGCAGAGACTAAACAGAAAAAGGAGAAATGCCAAAGAAAATATGTCAGGACTCACCATCCATGTAAGACATGAACAGGTAGACATGAACATCAGCCAAGTCATTTCTGGGCTTCGTGTAGGCAAATATGAAATCTATGACCACTTCCACATGGTAGCAGGAGATACAATTGCAGACAGATGCTTCATTCAGTTCCTCACTTTTTCTTCTGATTGATCAGATTACAATAAAGTACCTTTCTACTTAACAAAGTCTGGAGGGATGAAATTGAGAAAGGATTTAACCATTAAGTGGCAACCAGTGGGTTCCTCCTTGTAGTGGAATTAATATGCATTCCTCCATTCTTCATACATGTTTTATTTAAAAATATAATATCTGAAATACTAAATTTTAGAGTAAACATTATTGTAAATATTAATTAATTTTTCATTTCATTGGATTTATTAAACTAAAATAAAATAAAACTGTGAGGAGGAAATAAACTTTTGACCAGTAGAATCTGGAAAGGTTTCTTCTGGAGTACATAAAACATTGCAAAGCTGCTTCCTTTTGAAAGCTGTCCAAAATTATCTCTGGTTAAGATAAAAAGGGAAATTTCCTTACAAATAAGGGCTGTCAACCTTAAAGATGTTCTTCATTCATATATATATTTGTTCAGTTTATATGGCTGCCATGCTGGTGAACTAAAACTAAAACTGGCTGACTAGTTTCTAAAACTATAGTGAGGTGAGATGGAGGGGAGGTCATGAGAACGTGTCCTTCAAAAATGAGTCAGGCATCTTTTGGTGCACCACATGGGTCATGAGTGTGAGCCCTGTGTGGGAAATGGATATTGAACACAAGATATCCAATACAAGGTCCTTTTTGTTGAAAGAATACAATTAGGTGACACAATATGACGGGGAAATACACACCCATATTTATTATTAGTTTTATTTCTGGCCTCTACACATGTCCATGAGTGGAGCAGTTCCTGAACTGCTGGGGAATAAGTCTTCCAGCATACTCTGGTCCACGGGCACTGTTCCTTCTGTTGGTAATGACACAATCACAACAGAGTCATCCAGCATGTCTCCTTGAGTCACGCAGGCTTCCGGTGGCTCAGACACGCTGCAGCTGTCAGGCAGCTCTCAGCTCTCCTCTTCGTCGACAGCAAGGGTTTGTCTCATCTGCTGCCGATGCAGCTGATTGATGTGGTGGTGGAAGACGTGCCCGTTTTCCAGGACCACTTCATAACAGAGTGATCCTGACACTTTACAAACCACAGCTACCACCCACAGTGCCCCTTGACTGTAGTTCCTTGCCCAAACTCAGTCGCCAACTTGCATGTTCCTTGGTGTCTTGGGCTGCACTGTCTCTGTTGTGATTTGGTCTGGATGGGGATGGTTCAGCTTCGTTGTCAGCCGACATCCCCATCTAAGTTCCGCTGGGCTATGACCTGTTGAAGTACATGGAGTTGTGTGTTGATAGAGCAAAAAGTCTGCCAACCTGTGATGCCAATCGCCCCTGTTCATTCTTTTAAGTGCTTCTTTGGTTGTCCTGACCATCCTTTCTGCTTGACCATTAGAGGCCGGGTGAAATGGGGCAGAGATGGTGTGTCTAATCATATTAGACTTTAGAAATGACTGAAATTCTGCAGCAGTATATTGTGCCCGATTGTCTGATACGATTACATCAAGTAAGCCATGTGTGGTAAAGATTCTGCACAGTTCCTGGATGGTCCTGGCAGTAGTCATAGAAGGGACAGGTGCTACCTCAAGCCACTTTGAGTGACTGTCCACTACAATGAGGAACACCTGTCCTTGGAAGGGTCCTGCGTACTCTTCGTGGAAACTCTGAAGAACAGCCCTTAAGTGTTCAGCAAGTATCTCTGCTGACTCCCCAGCAATTAAAACATCATCGAAGCATGGGCACACCCCTGGAATGTTTTTTAACTTGCGTTCCATCACACTCTGAAAAAGCCCTGGGGCTACACTGACCCCAAACTGCAGGCAATGAGCCTTGAATGCCCCTCTATGGATAACTATTGGTTAAGCCTCAGCAGAGGCGTCATCCACAGGCAGTTGCTAATAAGCCTGTGCCAGGTCCAGCTTTGCAAATAAGCGACCTCCTTGTAAGGATGCCAGAATGTGGCTAACTACAGGTACCGGATACGCATGCTGCTGCAGTGCTTTATTAATAGTATACTTATAATCAGCGCAAATGCACACCTCTCCGTTAGGCTTGACTGGTGTAACTATGGGGGTTTCCCCCACACAGCTGTCAACAGGTTGCAAGACTCCCTGTTGAACAAGCATATCTAACTCTGCATCGATCTTGGGCTTCAGGGTAAAAGGCATTTTGTGAGGCTTTATTGGGGCTATGGTTGGATCAAGGTGGAGAGCAATTGGTGCTCCTTTGTACTTCCCTAAATTAGGACTGAATACGTCTGCAAACTCCTGGCAGACAGCTGCCAAATACGCTGTCTGGGTTCTGTTGATGCCAGTCACGTGGATGCCCAGGGCACCAAACCAGTCCAAGCTGATCAGGCTTGTTCGCTGGCCTTCGACTACCACAACGTTGAGGGGACCCTCAAACTCTTTGAACTTCACTTTTATCGTAGCTTCTCCTTTAACCGCTACGCAAGAGTTTTGAAAATCTGTCTAGACTAAATCTGACGGCTTGAGTCTGACTCATTTTCCACCATGTCTGCAGATGAAGTTAAAGGACGTATAGGAAATTATAGTCACAGCTGATCCAGTGTCCAATTCCATGGAGCATGGAACTCCTTGCAGCTTGACTTTTAGTCTAAGCTTTTCTTTTAGCGGGTGATGGGCTTCAGTTCTAAGGATGCTCCTTCTTCCAGAGCAAAATCCTACTCTATTCTGCTCCAGGGCCCCATTACCTTTCCTGGAGAAGTCTTCACGTGATGATTCCCTCTGGTCACCTTTACAGACAGTAGTGATGTGGCTTGATTGCCACACAGCTGCGCGGAACCAGCATTCTGAGTACTGGTGTCGTCCACCACAGCCAAGACAGCTAGGGAAGGGAAGTGCCTTGTCAAGCGGCCGCTGCCTTCTTTCTGGGGTCTTCTGCACCCGGTTGATCTCAACGTCTGCGTCTGGGTCTTCTAGGGTCTTTCTGCTTCTTCATGATGCACAGCTGTCTAGCTGGGAAGATTCTTTGAGGGATGTAAAGCCTTCATGGCTCCACCTGTGGCCTCTTCTGCCATCACTTCTTTCAGTGCATCCTGGAATGTCAGGGTCGAACAGCTTTTGCTGTAAGTCTCTGCTTCCCAAGCCACAGACTAGTCAGTCCTGGAGCCTGTCTTCTAGGTGGGGAAATTTGCAGCCGGGATGCTTGGCATAGGGCAGCCACGAATTCAGCAACGGTTTTTCCTGGCTGCTGTTCTCTGTGCTCATACGCATGTCTGTATGCAATAATTGACAGTCTAGGTTCGAACTGCTCCTTGAGTCTTCGTTTCAAATCAGCAAAGGTGACTGACTCTAATGTAGAAGGAGCGACGAGGTTCTCGGCTATATCAAAAGTAGCTTGGCCACACACGCACAACAAGGTTGCAGCTTTTAAATTATCTTCTCTGACCTGGTTTGCTCTGAAATAGTTTTCTACTCTTGAGATGTACAAACTCCATCATTCAGGGTGCGTCACATCGAACTCTGAAAGCTTGCCAACTTTGGCCATGGTTTGGCTGTTACTGTGACTCCAATGTCTTATGCTACTAGGGCTTCTGTGAGTTTCCTAGGGACAGGTCCCAAGGAATGTGCTCCCTCCAGCATTTGCATACTAGCAGGCAGAAGGGGGGAACGCATATCCAACCAGGACGCTGATGCCTGATCTTACCCCTTTAGTGACTTAGCTCCCTTCTTCCTAGCAGGATAATCCCACCTTCGTCGCCACTGTTATGTAGTGGGAACAGCAAGACATTGAAGACACGGAGTAGAATTAACAGCTCTTTATTAGGTTCTCACAGAAGCCAGCTCTAGCAGCTGCTTGACTTATATTTATATGGACTGCCATTAGGCGATGGCCAATCAGTTTAAAACACTCATTCCCGCCTAAAACAACAGGCTTAAAGTTTTATAGACAAGGAGTCTATCATTCAAATAAAGCTATCAGTTAACCATCCTTTATAAAAGACAGTTTTGTATTGCTTAATACATAACAATAATCACCCCATATCTCATTTTGGATCACCTTACACCAGGATTCAGCATGACAGCATCAGAAGGGAAGCCTTGGTCAATGGACTTGAAGCATGCTTATCTGCCTAAGAAAACTATAGAGGTTTTCCTCCACACATTCAATTCTCAGTGAAGGTTACCCACTTTTTTGATTAGGTTTAGCCCACTTGAAACGGCTTTGGAAAAAAAGAGAAAAGAGATCAAGATTTTCCCCACCTTGTTGAGCAACTTTAACTGTGACAAAGCAGCTTGGTTGATTCTAAGTCTTTCTCTTTCAAAACTCCCCAATTCCTTCTTGATGGGATACTTCTTGGGGAGAACCACCATACTAAAGATCGCCAGGTCTGCTGCTACGTCTCCATTCTGATCCAAGTACACTTCCATCAGGGAAAGGTTGTACAATTCCCTCTTCTCTAGAAATGGATGGAACTAGAATGGAAACATCCAGGAATTTAAAAGCAGAAATTTTGGTTTCTTATCTCTTATCACTTTTTATATTTGAATCTTTCAAATGTTGCAAGGCTAATCTTCATTCAGGCAGAGGAGATAGGAAAAATGAACAGATGAAGTAATTCTACTTTATTGTAAGGCTATATTAAGAAAATCCTGCAGTGTGAAAGTACAAATCTTTCACCATTTCTTTTGACAGTCAAAAAATTTAGGGAGGACTTTTTCTGAATTTCTTTCTCTGCCTGTTACACAGCTGTGGGTTGCCCCCCCCCCACAAAAAAAACATCTTATCTGATCCTTCCCTGCATCTCTTTCTCTGGTCCTCTGAACTCATTCACACAGATCATTATACCTCCTTCACAGATTGTGTGAATGCCGGTGCTATAACTTGTTCTTAGCAAAGCATTAACAAAATGCTTCATGATATGATGAATGGGGATCTAATCAATTGAGTGCTGGATGATATGAGATAATTAAGTAGATACAACTGTCTCAAAATTGTACTCAGTAAATATTAATATTACTGATAAAATTGGGGAGTTACGAAAAACAATTAGACCTTGTTTCTTCTATATTTTCTTTAATAAAGGAAGTAGATAAATCATGATTTTGTGATGCAAAAATTATAATAACACTTGGACAAAGTGATTTTAGTCTCCTTTAAAAATCCCCAGCTTCTCTCAGGTCCCTATAGATCCCTGTCACGATGCTGCCATACTGATGGGAGGGGGGACCTTTGGAGCTCTCCTGTGATTTGTTTAGCTTTGCTTTGTTGACTCAGTTCCACTGCCGGAGGTCATCTGGCCCACCTCACCAGGAAGAGATATCTGGGAACATCTTGGTTGTTGAAGGGAGGATGCAGCACTCTTCTGATAAGTAGGAGATGTTGTACAGAAGCTTAAGATCTTAAACCACCCAGCCCAGAGAGTACAAAAGACCCTGAAAAGGAGTTTAGTTTGATGGATCCTTGTTGGGACCCCCTACCTTCCATGGCTGCAGCCTTGGAGCCCCCAACCTCTCTTCTCCCTTCTTCCTTCTCCTCTGGGGTTTGGATGCAGCACTTAAGGCATGGGCCAGAATCTTAATGATGCTGTAAGTCATGACTGCATTTGGGATCTTCATCCTGTTCTTTTTCTTTTGGGTCTCCACTGGTGCTTTCTGGGTGCATCTTCTCCGGCCTTTGACAGAAAAGGTGTGTTTTGAAACAGAACAGTGAAAATGCTCATCTATGAGTTCAGGTCCCACAAAAAAATCACTTTTAAAGCCATTATCATTTTTCCAATTCTTTTTCCCCTGAAAGGAAAAGTGCCAAATACTATGGAAATGCTTGAGACGCCTATGTTTTTTCACTGCAAATCCTCCAACCACTGTCATGATCCAGACTTTCCCTTCAGTGGGTTTAGGTAAACCTTCAAGTGCTGAATGGAAGGGAAGAATTGTGTCCCAAGGGGAATTATATTCAGTGAAGTGAACAAAGACGTTGACTTGTCTCCATTGAGAGAGGGCATCCCTGAGGAATGTGGTATGTCCAGTTGTTGAGAATCGTTGTGTTATAACAACACAAATTCTATTCTTGACAAGCATAGGAGTAAACGTCCTCATGAAATTCTCTCCCTTCTCTGTGTCTGGAGCAAAGAGACCAATCAGGGTCCATCCAAAGTGGAGGAGAATTTGGACAATTGCTGGATACGTGATCCCTTCTTTGGGGAGCATCGGATGGAAAAAAGGGAATTGATTTTTATCACTCAGAGCCTCTGAAGCAATTTTATCACTGACCTGAAAAAAGTAATTCTGTGTTATATGTGGGGTCCTACCAAGTCCCATTTTTTAGCTTTTAATAAACCCAATATTTTTCTCATGCACATATTAGAACATGTCCTGTTGATTAGTCATTAGGCCATATCAAGATACAGAATATAAAACACAGAATATTAATAAGACTGCATGTAAAAACAGAATTTAGAAAAATACAATAGAATAAGCAAAAAGAATGAAAATAGTATTTCTTTATAACCTCAGAATTTACCACAATCAGACCATAATTTCCTTCCAAAAAGGGCTTTATTATATATAATTTTTGAATTCTGAGCACAGAGGAAATACATTTTTTAAAAATATTAGATCCCAAATGATTGTTTCTTTAAAGTGCAATCCAAGATATTGGTCTCCCTCTTTCTTAAATAATGACATTCAAAATAATAGATGTATTACATCTTCTATTTCTGGAGCTTCACAAATACAAGTATATTCATTGTAAGGAGTTTGGAAGATTTAACTCAATACTTGGAAGGTACATTTGTAGCAGCTGATGCCTTTCAGTGTGCCAGCCTTACTGAAGATGGCCCTACTTTTCTCTATTTTGACCATTTGGATTCTTCGTGCAGCATTTTTTTTTTCCCAAGTGGCAAAAAAGACAGGGAAACAATAGTTCCTAATATAAAATCAAGAATGTTTTAAATGAAATTTGTTTGTTCTAACAGCATTTGGGGACTCTTATCGGTTTCCGTACCATTAATTTTATTAAAAATAATTATATACCCAATTTTATAAATTGTATAAATTCGCAATTCTTCTCTGAGGGCAACAGCTAAAGTCCTTTCATCCACCCTCAAGATACTTCTCAGATGATGTGATTGGATTTGTTCTAGTAGTGATATAAATTAAATCCCAAAGTTCAGCTCAATATAAGTGCATAATGGAAATGCTGCTATTTTGTATTTAATAATTCAGTCTAAGGAAGCCGCATAGCTATGATTTTTTTAAAAAAATTAACAGTGCATTCACTTGTGCCTTCTAAATGAGCTCCTTTGATGTTGAGGGAGCCCAGATCCAGTCCCAGAGAAAAGTTCCCCCAGGTAAGGAAAGGTGTGAACTTGCTCTGTTGCCTCCTCATCGATTAGCCCTATAGCGCAATGCTGTCCTTTCCCAAAGATCATAATTATTGACTTTGACTTATCCATAATCAGATAATTATTATGAGAATAGAAGCCAAGTCCTCCTAACAGTATATGCAACCCAAATGTCATATTGGCAATATCTTTGTCTTACCTTTTGGTACATATCAATCCTACTTCTCATAGCTCCATTGAGCCCCAAACACACTCTCAAACAAATGAACAAAAATGGGATGGAAGGGACCATGGAGGTTTTCTAATTCAACCCCCTAACCATAGCAAGAGATCCAGACCAAATGAATGTCCAGCCTCTTTTTGAAAATCTCCAGTAATGGAGCACACACAACTTCATGAGGCAAGCTGTTTCAATGATTAATTGTTCTCACTGTCAGTGCTTGTAGAAAGGGCTTTGAGCAGGGTCCACATCCTGAGCTCCATTTGAAGGGCAGTCAATTTCTTCCATAATATTTCTTTGTTTACTGTGTCAAATGCTATAAAGGCAGCAAACCATTATTTCCTGTGACTGATATTTTTATAGTTAGATGGTTCAAGACAAAAGAATTGTCAAGAGTGGATCACATCTGCCTAAAGACTGCTGGTTCTTCTACAAGGAATGCACTTTTCACCCACCTACTATCAATTCTTTTCAAGTGGATGTTTGCATATATTTTTGTCACAATATCTGTTAGAGAAATGGGCCTGGAATTACCAGAATCCTTTTTAGTCCCTTTTTTTATATACAGGAATTACATTTGCCATCTTTGACCCAAATGGGACTGGCAGATATTATTTATATGTGTAAATGTATCTGTCAATAGAGGGTCCCACCAGTGGGAATATTTCTTGAATTTTTCAGCTGGTAGAAAATCCTTTCCACATTGCTCTTCAAACCTTTTATGATGAACTTGATCATGAGAATTTTAGGGCAAAAAATAGTTGATACGTTGCCTAAAATATTTGTAGATTTTTAATAAAATGGTTCGTTAATGTTAGTCGCCCCTAAATGTTCATAATACATATTTGTTTTCTCATCAGTAGGAAAGGTAATCTGGTAGGACTCTGTTTAAAAATCTGAGATTTGTTCATGATTGAGGTTATCATTATTTTGGCTAAGACCATGTAAAAAAAGGTGAGTTTTCCATCAGTACTGCATATTCCTATTGCACAGAAGATCCTTTGATTGGACACAGAGCCTCTCCTTACCTTCACAAGTGTGCACAGAAGCCTCTAAGCAATTGGGATGATGTCAAGAGAAGACAGGTCTCTTTTGATCCTTTCTTCCTCCCGACTGTATATCCCAATCCTTATTTATAACACTTACAAATGCCATGGTGAAACAATTATTTGCAGAAGAGCCAGTTCTTAAACACCCTGATCCTGAGGAACCTTTCATCATCCAAGCTGATGCGAGTGATGTTGCGGTGGGGACAGTCCTCCTACAAAAATACCTTAGGGGGGATCTGCAACCCTGCGCCTACTCTTCACGAAAGCTTTCGGAAAGAGAGAAGAGATGGGCTGTTTGGGAGAAAGAGGCTTTTGTGTTAGATTTGCGTTATTAACTTGGTGCCATTTCCTGGAAGGAATTAAAGTGTCTTTTGAAGTATAGACTGATCATTATTATTATTATTCAAAATTATTTTGAATTCCATAGAGAATACACGGTTGGATCTATTGCTTACACACCATCACCCCACTCAGTTTACAGAAAGGGAGGGACAAACACAAACCTGTGGGACTTTGTAGGTGCCTGCTAAGGTTGACATCTGGATGGAGATGTCTCTGTTAGCTCCATCAACAAGAGCCAAAAGCTTCTCCTTCCTTCCACAGCTGTAGTTCGGAACATTGGCTTCTCCAGTAGATAGCATGTCCAGGAAGGCATCTGAAGTGCCAAGGATGTTATCAGAGTTGTCATGGATGTTGTAGCCAAGTGTGAGATTGTGCAGGAGCTGGGGATTCTCTTTCACCAGTTCAATATTGCAAATCATTTGTTGTATTAATATATTTCCATAGGATAAACTAGTGTAAAACCATGATCATGTTAATATTAGCATCATCAAAAGCAACAACAACAAAAATACTTTTTCTCCATTTAATCATCTTTTTTCTGTACAAAGTACTTGAAACATGAGCCAATATCAGTCCAAAACTAGAGGCAAATGATAGTCACTATCATTGTATAATATTGTTAGTGCTGAGGATGGGGATAGTCCTGAAAAAGATTTAACAAATCATTCAGTCATTAAAGAAAAACCCCCATTGAAAGAAGCAGATTTTTGATAAGTGAACGAGAGAAGCTGTTCTAAAAATAAGTCTTCTATTCCTTGAAAAATCAGACATTGCATAGCAATCAGTTATAAAAATAGGGAAATGATTGAGCAGAGGAAATTAGAACCATTTCAATCATTACTTTCAACCAAAGTCAGTATTCCAGTCATGAATTTAGGATTGAACAGAGAAACGAAAATAATGTGGACTTGTTTCAAGTTTCATTTGCCTCATGTTTCTACTCTCAGAAAATAAGGTAAAAGGGAGAGGCTGTGTTAATCAAATTTGTCAGATCCTGCAATATAAGAGTAAGTAAAACAAGAAGAAAAAAAGAAGAGTGTTAGAACTGCAAATGGAGGGAATGAAACTCCATCGCATGACTTACAACTGAATCTGACTAGATGGAGCCACGTTGAAAGGTAATGTTTTAGCTGTTATTCCTGATGCAGAAATGACTATACCAATGAGAAGATCTCCTGGTCTGTAATAGCTCCATGGCTTTTCTCCATCCTGGTGGTCCAAATTCAGTGGGCACTTCATCCTCAGCTTCCCAGAGACTGGCATCAGTAGGAGAAGCAAAAGCAGAAACAGAAGCAAGAGGCCCATAATTCATGGGGTGGAATCAATTTCCTTCCTCTTTCTAAAAAAAGAATTAGAATTCAAAGCACTCTGACAGGGTGGAATATCCAGTAACTTTCCTGATTCAAACAGAGAAACCAAGATTCACCTGAAAGACAGATTCAAGAACACAGCTCCTGTCTGTCCTGTAATGTGAGTCACAAAAAGCATAACCTGTGATATTTATTCTTTTCTGAGGCAAGATCCCTTCCATGTTGCTTCAGTCGGATGTTTACATCAAAGGCAGTCACTGGAGACGTAGGAGAAGAGGTCTCAGAGACAGGGAGGGTGATGATTGCAGTAAGAAGGAGCTTCTGCTCTTGGGACCCTGAACTTCTTCCATGTAAGGAGGGGTAGCTGGGGAAAAGCACGTTAGAAAAAAGTCACAGATAGACCCCTTGGGGCAGTGTTCTCTAATGGTCTTAGTCCTTCCTGTTAGGACAGGGCTTTTCAACCTTTTCACCCATTGTACCACTTTTAGCATATGGCAATATCCGAGTATCACCAGTCAAAAACCTGATGACCAAAAAAAGGAAGAAAGTGATAAAGTACAGGTAGTCCTTGACTTACAACAATTTGCTTGGTGACTGTTCAAAGTTACAAGCCACAGCTGAGCAAGACACCTGCCTGCCCACCTGACAGCGCTCTTCCTCCTGTCCGAGGTTTTCATTGTTGTGAGCATTTCTGTTGAGGATTGGTAGTGGGGGTGGGGTGGGGGGTGTTTGGTTTTTATTTCCCCTTCCCGTCTGCTGGGTGGTTGCAGCAGGTTTTGGTCACTTCACATGAGCCTGGGACACTGTGATCGTCATAAATATGAATCAATTGCCAAGCATCTGAATGTAAATCACAAGATCCTGGAGATGCTGCAACATTCCAGCTGATTGGCATTTCTTCTGGGCTCAGCAGAAGTGCCAGGATCAGCGCCAAGCTCCAACTGGAGCCTGGCACTGATCCTGGCACTTCCACTGAACCCTGACAGCCCCGAAGAAGCACCAATCAGCTGGAAAGCGGCACTGATCCTAGTACTTCTGCTGAGCCCTGACAGCCCTGCAGCTCCAGCCGTCTCTCACTCAGGATTGTGCGGTGCTGCCACCAGTTCAGCTTATTCTCCTCCCCCACTACCACATTTCTGGGATGGTCATGTAACCACCTGCCATGTGTCAATGTACCACAGGTGGTACCCGTACCACTGGTTGAAAAGCCCTGTGTTAGGACATGTCCAGAAAGTCATGCTGGATGGAGATAGTTCTACAGCCAGGAAAGTGACTTCTGCTGTCCTTCAATGGGGTCTCTTGCCTCCAGAGGCTGCTAGGGAAGGTCACCCAGAGTTATGGACTTTGGTGCCAGTCTAGGTTGGTGACCCTTAACTCTAGTGCTCCCTGTGCTTTATCTCCAGTGCTGCACTCAGTATCCTTGAACCCAGCCTAATGTTAAAAGTTTGGGATTTTCTTTTCAATGAGATCTCCATGTATCTATCCTAATTTGGAGCTGATTTTATAATTCCTTGTAACTGAAGTGAAATTTCATTTGCCATCTGTTTTAGAAACATCATTTTTTGCATGACAGCTGGCTAAGAGGCAGGAAAGTGACTGCCTGGGATAGCACCATTGGCACAGAGAGAGAAAATTGTAGAGTGGGTAGAAGTTTTAGTTTCCTTGATTCTTTCTGTGTTGTCTTTCCATATTGATACATTGAGAGCCGTTAAATTTTGACGTTAAATAAAACAATTGTGCTGTTAGGTCTGCAGTTGAGATGGTGGCAGCGCCCAGTGTACTACATGATGTGACCTGATTTCTTTCCACAACCAACCAGGTGTTGGTTTAAGGCAGAGATGTCAAACTCTCAATGTCACGTATCATGTATCATGACTTTTTTTCAATTGCCAGCAATAGGGTGGACACGGTTTTGCCATTATGCATCTGCTACACGGGCTGGCAGTTTGACACCCCTGGTTTAGGGGGACCTTGTGGCAGTTCCTCTGATTATGTACATGCACTTGGTGTGGTATGACTCCTGTGATATTCCCATCTCTGAGGCTTTGTTTGTCCTCCCCAGAAGACTTCCAAGTGCTTATAGATCAGAGTCCCTGTGTTCTGGTTTATCTTGGTCGATCGTTGATAGATTATGTTTCTTATCTGGAGGGGGGATGTTAATATGAACAGCTTGGCCTAGAAGGGAGAACTGGGGGGTTGAGTGGGAGGGGAATGGGCAGGTCCATCCTTACAATGAGGAGCACAGGATGACCAATATCCCAGTTCCATCATTTGAAAGTTGTCCCACTGTTCACTTCTCAGCTTCCACTCTCACTGCCTGGCTAGCAGATCTTAAGGGACTCCCATTCTGGCTGTTGCTTTTGAATGCCAGCCTGATGTGTAAGAAGGCTTCTCTCACCCATGATGTTGTCCTGCCCTGTCTCACTGAAGTCTAGTTGCACCCCCAGAGGGGAGGAAACCTCAGTTGGAAATGTGACCACCTACTTTGTGGGTTTCCCTCAGGTGAGAGCCAGGGAAGTGGAGGAAAGGTGGCTGTGGTCATCCGTGGTTTGTTACAGGCTTTCTGGAGGCTGCACCTAGAGCTGTCTTTTCGCCCAAGGTTGGGTGTCTGCAAAAAATGTTTCCCCAGCCTGCTGAAGTATTTTGTGTGAATGTGGTCCTTACAAGAAGTGTCTCCAGCTTATTTCTGTTATCAATTAAAGTTCAGCTAGTCCCTGCTAAATTAATATTGATAATTCACTGACTCATTGGTTGAGCCTCCAAAAATAAACCATGATTAAAAGTTGCAAATGAGAATTTAGCCATTGGTGAGGTGACAAGTTAAATTAGTTGTATGGCTATGACCAGAGGCAGTCTGGTATAGTGGTCAAGGAATCAGGTTAGTAACAGGAGACCATGAGTTCTAGACCTGCCCTGGGTAAACTTGGCCAGCCAACCTCTCAGAGCCCTGGGAAAGAGGCAATGGCAAACCACTTCTGGAAAACTGGGTTACCTATGGTCTTTCTGATAACTTTCACACACAGTAGGCTGAGGTTGTGGCCTTCCTGGTCTGGCTTCAGTCTTGCAAAACCAGCCGAGTGGACTCCAATTTGCTAAACACAGGCAGATTTTTTTTAAAAAAACTAGTTCCTCAGTGTAGAAGCGGCAGGAAAACTCCAATCCTGATCATGACAGTGAGTTTCAAGTCCTCATGAAGGCTGTGGACAGGCCAATGAAGTTGGAATCCTGGAAGGACTTTTGAGGGAAGATCCCTCCTCACATATGGGGGGCTGTTGAGCATCACTAACATCACAGTAAACATTATCAACATTGAGCAAAAGTTTTCTTTGCTTCCTTCCTTCCTTCTTTCCACTCTTTGACTCTCTAGGGTCAAAATAAGTAACTTACAGATTTTGAACTAACCTAGAACTAAGGAGAAATTTCCTGACAAAATAATCAGCAAAACAACATGCCTCCAGAAGTTGTGGGTGCTTCAACACTGGAGGTTTTTAAGGAGAGACTGGACAACCATTTGTCTGAAAGAGTAAATGGTGAGGTTTCCTCTTTAAGCTGGGGGTTAGACTAGAAGACCTCCAAGGTCCCTTTCAGCTCTGCTCTTCTATTTCAGGCATGCAGTATATCTAGCAAAGTCTTAATGGGGATAGAGATTTGAGGCCAGAGGTGGGGAATTTAGTTTTAGCACCTAATTCGGGGGACGGGGCAGTGCAAAAAGTTTGTCTCTTCCAGCTTTTTTGTGTTTTTATTGAAATAATGTGGGGTTTGGGGGGAGTAGGGGGGGGTCAAAGCCAGGAAAATGTTTCAGGAAGCTCATCTGAAGCTGCCCCATCATCATGCAGGGTCTGGTTTCCCAAGCCCAGCAAGAGCCAGGAGAGCTTTGCAGTCTCCCAACAGCCTGAGGATCAGGGTGGGAAGCTCCAAAAGCAGCCGCCATTTCTACAAGGACTTGTCGGAGTATTGAAAATGGAGTCCACTTCCGGCAGGCCTGAGGATCAGGCCCAAGCACTGCAGGGTCCCCTTGGGGCAGGATCGAAGGGGGAGAGGCTTCCAGCCAGAGGGGAAGATGTTACCCAGCCACATCTGGAAGGCCGCAGGACCCCCAACACTTCTGTACATTAAAGAGGGGCTTGGTGGGGGCACAAGGAAGTCAAGGAGGGGCTGAAGAAAGAGCTCACATTTGGGGAAAGGAGATGGAAAAGGGGGGGTCTTTGGGGGGGTGACCCCAGCAGGCAGCAACATGGCTGCATTGGCATTCAGCTCTTATTTTCCCCAGGGTGGCCCACTTTGGTGTGAAGGAAGACAGACAGCCCTGATCCTGAGTGGGGAGGGAAGTCCCAAGTCTGAAATCTCCCAGTGGGGCTTTTTGCCTAAAGCCAAGTTCTCCCCCAGGAAAGGTTTCCATTTTGGGCCTCCCGGGTCAGAGAGAGAAGCAGAGAACTGCAGCTGGTTCCATCTGTCTCTGCCCAAAGTCTCCCTGCAGGATTCGGCCAAAGAGCAGAGCGGAAACTTTGAGAGTAATAATAATAATAATAATTCTCCCTCTCACCAGAGATCCCGGCTAATTCAACTAGTTCTGGGACTCAGAGTTTGTTGGGCCCTTCTCTGGAGAGGAATGGAAGGGGAATAATCCCCAGAGGATTCAAAATGATAGGGCAGAGCTAGAATTAAATCTTTCAGCAAGAATTGAGAGGTTGGGAAGCTCCATGCTTGAAATTGGCCCCAGAGGGAATACACGGCACCTGTGGCTGAAGAAAAGGAAATCTGATATTTGTGGGCACAGCGGTTAAAGAGAAAACCCCGGGGACGACTTAATGCCTGAACATGTCACGGAACTGGAATAGCTTCCTACTGAGTTAAAAACAAAGTTTACTTTATTTTGAAAGTTAATGTTGAAGGGCAGCAATAGAAAAAGACTGATACAATAGTGTGACCAGGATAAAATAAATAAATAAAAATCTGCTAGTTAAAATCTAGTCATCAGGACATGACATAATTAAAAAAAAATCACTTCCATGTACAGAGAATGAGAGAGAGAGAGAAATGAGAGAAATAAAGGATGCCTTTCAGCCCATGTAAGGAAGAGAGGAAGGGGAAGGACCTATGTTCCACTGCCACTCCCTTCTACACATGGGGCCCTGAGGGGGGAAAGCAAAGCCCAGACATGTCACGTTGCCCATAGAAAAGGCTCAGGAAGGAGGAGGGGAACTGGGGGAACCCTTCATTCCCCCCATTCTGGGAAAGTGGATGATGGGGTTTGGAGTTGCATTTCAGGGGGAGACGCAGCCAAGGGGGGTTTGTGAGGCTCCAGTTCCCCTTCGTGTCTTTCCAGGAAAGGCTCCTGGGGGGGAGAAGCCATGCAGGGGAGGGGAAAGGCCGGGGGGGGTCTCCCTGGAGGGGCCCTCTGGGGCTCTGAGGAAGGGGCATCCTGGGGGTCCCTCCTGGCCCCCAAAGTCCCTCCGGCCGGGCTCTCCTGGGCAGCCCCTGCCCCCCACTTGCCCAAGCCCCCCCGGAGGAGAAGCCCTCCATTGCAGGGATTTCTGGGTGGGGGGAAAGGCCCTTCCAGGACTCCAGCCTCCCCTCCCTCTGCATCTCTGGCAGTTTCTGCCTCTTTCTCATCACAGGAAAAACTCTCTAATTTTCTCTCCTTATTGGATATTTTCCTCTCCCCCCCTTTTGTCTTTGCTCATTCAGCCTCTTCTCCAGGAGTCTGACTGGTGGCTGAGCTCCCAGGCAACCCTTGTCTCTTCCCTCCTGCCTGATTGGCTGCTGTTGGGTTGCCACGATGACAGGGGAGATCTGGAGATCTGGAGATCCAGCAGCTTTCTTCCCCCCCCCACGAGTTTCAGGGGTGTTTCCCAACCATATCCTCCCCCAGCCCCTCTCCTCCCCCTCCCGAGCCCCTCCTTACCAGGGGTCTCCTTCCCCCCTTGACTTCCAGAGATCTGGGCCAGCACCCCCACCAGCAGCAGCCTCAGGGAGAGCCCAACAGAGCCCAAGGATGCTGCCCCACAAGTGTCCCAAAAGAGAGGGGAGAAATATGCAGAATCTCCCACCTCCAGAGGTGGAATCGGTGGGTCTGTATGGGGGAAGGGGGCAATTTTCTGGGACTTTGTAATTGGGAGAGCTCAGCAGTGGAGTGTGCACTTCTTTTGGAGTCCTGCCCCGCATGATTCTCAACCAGTTTTCCTTTCTTAGGTCTGGCCAGTCTAAAGAAACAAAGAAATAGGGTGACATGAAAGCAGCATTCCAGTATTTGAGGGGCTGCCACAATGAAGGGGGGTCAGGTCAAATTATTCTCCAAAGCACCAGAGGGCAGGCTAGAAACAATGGTTGGAAACTGACCAAAGAGAGAAGCAACTTGGAACTAAGGAGAAACTTCTGGACAGTGAGGACAATTAAACAGTGGAACAGCTTGCCTCCAGAAGTTGTGGGCACTCCATCACTGGAGATTTTTCAGAGGAGACTGGACAGTTGCTTGTCTGAAATGGTATAGATTCTCCTGCTCGATCAGGGGGCTAGACTAGAAGACTTGCATGGTCCCTTCCAATTCTATTCTATTCTATTCTGTTCTGTTCTGTTCTGTTCTGTTCTGCTCTTCTCTGCTCTGCTCTGCTCTGCTCTGCTCTTTCTGCTCTGTTCTGTTCCAACCTTACAGTATTTTCTTTCAACACCTTTAGTAAAGTTGATTTTCATTTCAATCCGGGAGTTGACCCATGGCCTTCTTGTACCTGCCTCAGCTTGGTTGAGCTACTGAGTCCCCAAACCAGACCAGGATGAATTTCATCTTCAATCCGCTTCAGTCCCATTAACTTGAATACTGATATGCCAAACCTGTCAGGAAGTTACAGGCCATAAATAAATGTCTGCTACTAGAAATTCCTCACCAGAAGTCAGAAAGTCTGTTCAGCACCTCAGCCCAGAGAAGCTGGAACTGGAGGCTGTTAGGGAGGAAGCCATGAACAAGATAGAACTTGATCTAGAACTGAAATGAAGGAAGATTGCTGAGAAAGAGCACCTCAGGAGAAAGAGAAGGAACACCAAAACTGGTGAGAGAGGTGCAACACCATGTCATCTTCACTTACTCTATTCTCTCCAGTAGAACCCATAGCTTGGGGGAATGGAAATACAAATTCATAAAGAACCATGAAAGAGATGAGATTCAGACCTCACTTATTATCTTTGAAAATATCTGCCAAGCTTATAGCACTATAAAGCCCAGGAAATGAATCATATATCTCTTGCCTTGAAGAGTTGCTTAAGCCAAATATTGGTTGACATGTGTGCTGAGCAAAAGGAGGAAAACCAATAGTTTAAAAAACATAATATTTATTCATTCATTTGTTTGTTTATTATTTATTTATTAATGTATTTGATGATTATCTTGAATTTTAATTTAACTAAAAAACTTCACATATTTATTTCCTTCAGTTTTAATAAACATAAGTTGTCAAGCAAATCCAAAGGAAGAATATATAACCAATAATAATGGATAATTAAAAGTTACCAGTCTAAGAAACAATTTCATAATCATTCCCCTGCTTTTGCCATAAGATGTTCCTTAGTGTTTAGATCTGGTCTCAGGATGATAATGTAGCACTTGGGGAAGAAGATGCAGCTCAATAGTCCAGCACCGGAGGCCAAGATGGAGAAGACCTGCACGGCCACCATGTATTTTCCTTTAGTGCTCAGATAGGTGGGGAGGAAGGAAACCCAGACACTGCAGAACACCAGCATTGTGAAGGTGATCAGCTTGGCTTCATTGAAAGCTCCAGGCAGGTTCCTGGCCAGGAAAGCCACAGTGAAGCAAATTGCAGCAAGGAAACCCATGTAGCCAAGAACAACATAAAACATGGTGACAGAGCCTTCATTGCATTGAAGGATAATCTCTTCAGCCTGGGAGTGCAGATCAGAGTCAGGAAATGGGGGAGAAGCTCCCAACCACATGGCACAGATGAGAATTTGGACAGCAGAACAAGAAAGGATGATGGAGTTGGCCAAGCTCTTCCCCAACCATCTTTTCATTTTATTGCCTGGTTTTGAAGCTAGGAATGCCAGCACTACTGTGATTGTTTTGGCCAACACAGACGACACAGCTACTGAGAAGACAATGCTGAACACTATTTGTCGGAGAAGGCAGGTGGCTTTCCTTGGTTGGCCAATGAAGAACAAGGAGGATAAGAAGCAAAGCAGAAGGGAGACCAGGAGGATGTAGGAGAGGTCCCGGTTGTTGGCTTTGACAATAGGAGTTTCAAGGTATTTAATGAATATGATTAAAACAAAGCCTGTGATTAGGAACAAGAGTAGAGCAAAGGAGATGAGGATGATGCTGAGATGTTCTTCATAGGACAGGAAAGTTATTCTTTTGGAGATACACTGGATATGGTTCTCGGTTGGATATTGATCATCTGGGCACTTGGTGCATTTTTTGGTATCTGAGAAAAGAAAGTAATATTTCTTTTATAGTCTTTCAAATTTCAAGAAAAACTTTGGATAAGATGTGATACAGAGAGACAGAAAAGTCTCAGTAAATGGAATACACTTACACTACAAGAACAAAACAAATCCCCAATACACACAATTATAAAAAGAATAACAACAACATAAAATTAAAAGAAGAGCTATCTGGTGCTGCAAACTCTCTTCTCTGAGGTAATCCACCAGATTCTTATCCTGCACTGACCTTAACCTATCCCAAATGGTTGGCAGAAGTAGTAAGTCTCCAGAAGTTTAAGTGGATGGGGGCCTATTCAATTTTAAGTGGGAGTAAGTCCAATAGGGCAGGAACTGCAGCAGAAAAGGCAGGCTTCTGATGATCCATAGAGTGGGAATCTTTTAGGGAACAGATTGTTTGCATGCCTATTATATCTGCTCTGGTGGAACAAGCAGATATCCTCAAGCAGAGGAAGCCCTTTAGATACCCTGATTCTATCTAATGGAGGATTTGAAAGTTGAATTTAATTGCATTTGGAAAAAAACTGGGATTCTGTGGATCCTGCACAATAGGGGTGTCCTATGGAAGAACACATGGAAACTCAACACTGTGCATGCCTTTGCATTCTGGACTATTTGTAAATTCCAGATGAATCCTGAATCCTCTATTTGGTTTTCATTGTTCCTTTAACCCAATATATCTGCCTTTATTGTTCCTCCCAATTAGATATTGCAGCTTATAAGGATATATGATCTTACTAAAGATTAACAGATTAACTGAATGATTGATTGATGCATCTATCAGCCTGTAATGTAAAGTTTGTTTAGGTAAACAAAACCCATTGATCTAAAATCATTCCTCAAGTTACAAAGAATACAGATATTTCTAAGAAAGATAAATATGGATGGAAACATCCAAACTGGGAAATAAAAGAGAGATTTCCCATGCAATCCACAACATCCTTTTTCTTACCACATCCTTCAAGATATTTTTTTTATTTTTCCATTATGGAAGAAATTGGACACAATGAAAATTAAAAACTAAACAATCAAACTTACATGTCTCTTTAACATGCATATTAATCAAAATTTCCCTTTGGTGTCACCCACCTTCCTGAGTGGAGATGGTCCCCTCTGGACAAGGAATGCAGTCGTAGCAGCAAAATGGCTCTCCTTCTCGAGCCTGCTTGACAAATCCAGGATAGCATTTTTCCATACATTTAGACTGAGGCAGAGACTAAACAGAAAAAGAAGAAATGCCAAAGAAAATATGTCAGGAGTCACCATCCACATAAGATGGAGGTAGACATGAACATCACCCAAGTCGTATCTGGCAAATATGAAATCTCTGACCAGTTCCAAATAGTTGCAGCAGAGACAATTGCAGGCAGATGCCTCATTCAGTTTGTCTTCAGATTACAATAAAGTATCTTTCTACTTTTCCAGTTAAGATAAAAAGGGCTGTCAACCTTAAAGATGTTCTTTATGTGTGTGTGTGTGTGTGTGTGTGTGTGTGTGTGTGTGTATTTGTTCAATTTATGTGGCAACCATGCTGGTGAACTAAAACAAAAACTGGCTGATTAGTATCTAAAACTATAGAGGGGTGAGATGGAGGTGAGGTCATGAGAATGTGTTCCACAATAAGGTTGAGTCAGGCATTTTTTGATGCATCACACAGGTCATGAGTGTGAGCCCTATATGGAAAGGGATATTCAACACAAGGTATCCAACACAAGGTCCTTTCTGTTCAGAGAATACAATTAGGTGACGTAATCTGACAGGGAAATACACACTCATATTTATTATTAGTTTGATTTGTAGCCTCTCAGTGTGTCCTAAGGCAGCTAACAATCAAGATAAACAGTTGCATCCAAGGGATTTTCAGATGAAGTCCACTCTTACAAGCCAATGCCCAAATCTAAGTAATATTTCCCTCGAAACTGCCCTTTTTTATTGCTGATATCTGGATTTTTTTTCACCAAAGTCATGTTTCAGTACTCACCATTATCATGGTGAGATGGGTAGTGTTGAGTTCTCAGTTCACGGGCGAATGATGAAGACACATGGTGACAACTAACAATGCTTTATTCTCCTACTCCAACTCCAAGCAAACAGCAAAAGGCACGCAGGCCTTTTTATAGGGCTTGAACCCTGGACAGAGTGAACCAATAAGAGTTCTTATTTCTTTGCGCCTTGCGCATGCGCACAAGGCTGGCGCCACTCTGTCTGGTCCCAGGCAGCTTTTAGAATGCCTGGGACCATTTGTAACAATTCTGGGCCTGCTGAGTTTCCTCATCAGGCCCAGGACACAACAGGTAGCAAATAAATGTAATCAATCAATCAATCCACAAATGAGCTCACATCAGATCAGCCATTATTATTTCATGTGAACTGAAAGCCTTGGACCTCCTTCCTAAATTCCACTATCCCAGTGGGGTTAAAGAGAGGCAGCTATAAGCATGATCTCAAGTGATTAAAAACATCCCAGACTGTGGGCCTGCAATTTTGGGAGACCCCTGACTCCAATCAAGGCAAGATGAAGCTTATTTAACAATTGGACCAACAGGATCTTCATCCAGTCTTCATTCCATTTCACTGGATTCAGTCCAAATCTGAACTCAGGGACTGGTCAACAGAATTGCCTTCACCTTTGATATGTGAAGACAAAAAACTAGTGAACCTGAAGCTATTAACACCAAAATCTCCAGCATATGAGGCCCTGTCTCACCAGTTTCATAGTGGTACTAAACTGCAGAAGAGACACTAAATGGCAATGATTTGTGTCCTAAATAATAATCATGCCATATTTCATTTTAGATCAGCTTACAACAGGATTCAGCATGACAGCATCAGAAGGGAAGCCTTGGTCAATAGAACTGAAGCATGCTTATCTGCCTAAGAAAACTATAGAGGTTTTACTCTACACATTCAATTCTCAGGGAAGGTTACCCACTTTTTGACTGGATTTAGGCCACTTGAAATGGCTTTGGAAAAAAGGGAAAAGAAACCAATATTTTCCCCACCTTGTTGAGCAACTTTAACTGTGACAAAGCATCTTGGCTGATTGTAAGTCTCTGTCTTTCAAAACTCCCCAATTGCTTCTTGATGGGATCCTTCTTAGGGAGAACTACCATACTAGTAATATCCAGATCTGCTGCTACGTCTCCATTCTGATCCAAGTACACTTTCAGCAGGGAAAGATTGTACAATTCCCTCTTCTTTAGAAATGGATGCAACTAGAATGGAAACATCCAGGAATTTAAAAGCAGAAATCTTGGTTTCTTATCTCTTATCACTTTTTACATTTGAATCTTTCTTCGATGGTTGTTTAACTTGCAAATATAGTCAGTTGGGAGAACAAGTGTTACCATTATCTTCAAAACTGAAGTACAAAGATTCGGAAATATTTTTAAATCATGTAATATACTGATAAAATGTATATTGATAAAATGTAATTGACAAAAATTGTCAAACATATAAAACAATCTAGCAAAAGTCACCAATCAAGTAAACAAAAAACGCAAATAACTAGAGTATTCATAAACTCCTTGCAAACAATAGGGTGATTACCAGAAAGCAAGGATTTGTTAAGAAGAAAGTTGCAAGGCTAATCTTCATTCAGGTAGAGGAGATAGGAAAAATGACCAGATGAAGTAATTCTGCTTTATTGTAAGGCTATTGTCAAAGCAATAATATCCTATATTAACAGCTATATTAACAAAATCCTGCAGTGTGAACGTACAAAACTTTCACCATCTCTTTTGACAGTCAAAAAATGTAGGAAGGACTTTTTTGAGTTTCTTTCTGTGGCTGTTACGCAGCTGTGGGTTGCCCCCCCCCCGCCCCTTCAAACCATCTTATCTGATCCTTCCCTGCATCTCTTTTTCAGATCCTCTGACAATCACATGTATTGTTATACTTTCTTACACTGCTTTAAAAACAAAAAAAAGGTGCTGGAACTCACACATGTTGGAATAGAATAAAATAGAATAGAATAGAATAGAATAGAATAGAATAGAATAGAATAGAATAGAATAGAATAGAATAGAATAGATCTGGAAGGGACCTTGGAGGTCTTCTAGTCCAGCCCCCTGCTCAAGCAGGAGAACCTATCCCATCTCAGACAAGTGACTGTCTAGTCTTATCTTAAATATCACCAGTAATGGAGCCCCCACAATTTTTGAAGGCAAGCTGTTCCACTGGTTAATTGTCCTCCTTAATTCCAGGTTGCTTCTCTCTTTGATAAGTTTTGAACCATTGTTTCTTCTCCTAATTTACAGGAGCTTAAAATCAAAAAAAGTCTGGGAACTTTTTTTTAATATATAAAAAGTCTTGGTTGTTGAAGGGAGAATGCAGCACTCTTCTGATAAGTAGGAGATGTTGTACAGAAGCTTAAGATCTTAAACCACCCAGCCCAGAGAGCACAAAAGACCCTGAAAAGAACAGTAGTTTGATGGATCCTTGTTGGGATCCCCTACCTTCCACGGCTGCAGCCTTGGAGCCCCCAACCTCTCTTCTCCCTTCTTCCTTCTCCTCTGGGGTTGGGATGCAGCACTTAAGGCGTGGGCCAGAATCTTAATGACACTGTAAGTAATGCCTGTATTTTCAACCTGCATCCTATTCTTTTTCTTTTGGGTCTCTACTGGTGCTTTCTGGCTGCATCTTCTCCGGCCTTTGACAGAAAAGGTGTGTTTTGAAACAGTACAGTGAAAATACTCAACTTGAAATCCAGGTTCCACAAAGAAATATCTTTTAAAGGCATTATCATTTTTCCAACTCTTTTTCGGCTGAAAGGGAAAGCTCCAAATACTATGGACGTGCTTCAGATGCCTGTCCTTTTTAATAGAAAATACTCCAGTCATTGTCAAGATCCAGACTTTCCCTTCAATGGGTCCTGGCAAACTTTCAAGTGTTGAATGGAAGAGAACAATACTGTTCCAAGGGGAATCGTATTCTATGAAGTGAACAAAGACGTTGACTTGTCTCCACTTAGAGAGGGCATCCCTGAGAAATTCTTTATGTCCATTTGTTGAGAATTGTTTTGATATAACAACACAGATTCTATTCTTGACAAGCATAGGAGTAAAAGTCCTCATGAAATTCTCTCCCTTCTCTGTGTCTGGAGCAAAGAGACCAATCAGGGTCCATCCAAAATGGAGGAGAATTTGGACAATTGCTGGGTACGTGATCCCTTCTTTGGGGAGCATCGGATGGAAAAAAGGGAATTGATTTTTATCACTCAAAGCCTCTGAAGTAATTATATCACTGACCTAAAAAACAATGAAAAATTCTGTGTTATATTTGGGGTCCTACCAAGTCCCAATTTTTAGTTTTTAATAAATTCAATATTTTTCTCATGCACATATTAGAACATTCCCTGTTGATTAGTCATTAGGTCATATCAAGATACAGAATTATAAAACACAGAACATTAACAAGACTGCATGTACAAACAGAATTTAGAAAAATAAGGACAATAGAATAAGCAGAAGGAATCAAATTAGTGTTTTTTATAGCCCAGAATTTACCACACTCAGACCATAATTTCCTTCCAAAAAAGGGCTTTATTACATATAATTTTTGAACTCTGAATACATTTTTTAAAAATATTAGGATTCCAATAGACTGTTTCTCTAAAGTGCAATCCAAGATCTTGATCTCCCTCTTTCTTAAATAATTGTCATTCAAAATAAGAGATGTATTACATCTTCTATTTCTGGAGCTCCACAAATACAAGTATATTCATTGTAAGGAGTTTAGAAGATTGAACTCAATACTTGGAAGGTACATTTGTAATTTGTTTCTTTTAATAGTATTTGGGGACTCTTATCATTTTCCATACCATTAATTTTATTAAAAATAATTATATGCCCCAATTTTATAAATTGTAAAAATTTCCAATTCTGCTCTGATGTATTACATTTTCTGCTTCTGGAGCTCCACAAACACAAGTATATTCATTGTAAGGAGTTTGGAAGATTTAACTCAATACTTGGAAGGTACATTTGTAGTAGCTGATGCCTTTCAGTGTGCCAACCTTACTGAAGATGGCCCTACTTTTCTCTATTTTGACCATCTTGGATTCTGTGTGATTTTTTTTAGGTTTTTCTCTAGTGGCAAAAAAGACAGGGAGACGACAGTTCCTAATATAAAATCAAGATTGTTTTAAATGAAATTTGTTATAATAATAATAATAATAATAATAATAATAATAATAATAATAATAATAATAATAATAATAATAATAGTAAAGTTGGAAGGGACCTTGGAGTCCAACCCCTTGCTCGGGCAGGAAACCCTACACCATTTCGGACAAGTGGCTGTCCAGTCTCTTCTTAAAAACTTCCAGTGTTGGAGCATTTACTGCTTCTGGAGGCAAGCTGTTCCACTGATTAATTGTTCTAACTGTCAGGAAGTTTCTCCTTAGTTCTAGGTTGCTTCTCTCCTTGATTAGTTTCCACCCGTTGCTTCTTGTCCTGCCTTCAGGTGCTTTGGAGAATAGCTTAGTTCCCTCTTCTTTATGGCAGCCCCTGAGATATTGGAACACTGCTATCATGTCCCCCCTTGTCCTTCTCTTCGTTAAACTAGACATACCCAATTCTAGCAACCGTTCCTTATATGTTTTAGCCTCCAGTCCCCTAATCATCTTTGTTGCTCTTCTCTGCACTCTTTCTAGAGTCTCAACATCTTTTTACATCGTGGTGACCAAAACTGGATGCAGTATTCCAAGTGTGGCCTTACCAAGGCATTGAAGAGTGGTATTAATACTTCATGTGATCTTGATTCTATCCCTCTGTTAATGCAGCCTAGCACTGTGTTGGCCTTTTTGGCAGCTGCAGCACACTGCTGGCTCATATTTAAGTGATTGTCTACTAGGACTCCGAGGTCCCTCTCACAGTTACTACTATTGAGCAGGGTGCCACCTATGCTGTACTTGTGCATTTGGTTTTTCTTGCCTAAATGTAGAACCTTGCTTTTTTCACCATTGAATTTCATTTTGTTAGTTAGTGCCCAGTGTTCAAGTCTGTCCAGATCCTTCTGTATCTGAAGCCTGTCTTCTGGAGTGTTGGCTATTCCTGCCAGCTTGGTGTCGTCTGCAAATTTGATGATTTCCCCATCTATCCCTTCATCCAAATCGTTGATGAAGATGTTGAAGAGTACTGGGCCCAGAACAGAGCCCTGGGGCACCCCACTACACACTTCCCACCATATAGATGCAGTTCCATTGAGGACCACTCGCTGAGTACGGCCGGTCAGCCAGCTACGGATCCATCTGGTGGTGGTTCTGTCTACCCCACATTTTTCTATCTTGTCAAGTAGTAGGTTGTGATCTACTTTATCAAATGCCTTACTGAAGTCCAAGTAAATTATGTCCACAGCATTCCTCTGATCCACTAATTTTGTCACTTGGTCAAAGAATGCAATAAGATTTGTCTGGCATGATCTATTTTTGACAAACCCGTGTTGGCTTTTAGTAATGACTTTGTTTGCCTCTAGGTGTTCGTTGATTCGTTGTTTGATTATCTTTTCCAGGATCTTCCCAGGTATTGAGGTCAGGCTGATAGGTCTGTAATTTCCTGGATCCATTTTTTTTCCTTTTTTGAGGATGGGAACTACATCAGCTCTTTTCCAGTCCTCTGGTAGTTCCCCTGTGTTCCAGGATCTTTGAAAAATATAGTTCAGTGGCTCCGATATCACATCTGCCAGTTCCTTGAGAACTCTGGGGTGTAATCCATCTGGTCCTGGCGATTTGAACTCATCTAGGCTGGACAGGTGCTCCCTAACCATTTTCTTGCCTATCTTAACTTGTGTTTCTGTTTTGTTTTTTATGGCACTATTTTTGATAGGTTGGTCTGTTTTTTCCCTTTGTGTAAAGACAGATGCAAAACACGAGTTAAATAGTTCTGCTTTCTCCCTGTTGTTTGTCACCTTCTTGCCACTTCCACCCACTAATGGACCAATCGTTTCCTTCACTTTTTTCTTGTTTTTTACATGTTGAAAGAAGCTTTTTTTGTTATTTTTGACTTTGGTCGCAAGCCTTAGTTCATTTTGAGCCTTGGCTTTCTTCACTTCATCTTTGCAGGCTCGGGCTATTTGCTGATATTCTGACTTAGTTATGTTCCCCTCTTTCCACTTTCTATACTTGTCCTTTTTATCTTTCAATTTGTCAGAGAGTTCTTTATGCAGCCATGCTGGTTTCTTTTGAGAGCTGTTGTTTTTCCTCTTTGTTGGTATTGTGCTAGACTGTGCTTTTATTATCTCATTTTTCAAAATTTCCCAAGCTTCTTGAGTTGTTTTCCCCTTGAGGATTCTCATCCATGGAATCCTTCCCAAGCCCTCTCTAAGTTTATTGAAATTAGCTCTCTTGAAGTCCAAGACTCTAGTTTGACTGTGTTCTATTGGTTGTGCTTCTATAATGTTGAATTCTAATATTGCATGATCACTTCCTCCCAGGGTTCCTATGGCTTCAACACCGTCTATCATTTCATCTCTGTTAGTGAGAATTAGATCCAAGATGGCTAATCCCCTAGTTCCCTTCTCTACTTTTTGGGAGACAAAGTTGTCTGCTAGGTTTGCCAGGAACCTGTTTGATCTTCCACTTGGTGCGGAGTTTGTCTCCCAGTTGATGTCAGGGTAGTTAAAGTCCCCCATTACTATTGTGATGTGCTTCCTACATACCTTAGTTAGCTGACTAGCAAAAAGTTCATCTATTTCCTCTGTTTGGTTGGGTGGTCTGTAGTATACACCTATGGCAATGTCATTTCCCCCCCCCCTTTTATATTGACCCAAATGCATTCAAGACAGTTTTTATCATTGTTGTACTCTATTTCTGTGGAGATGTAGTTATTTCTTATATAGAGAGCAACTCCACCTCCTCTTTTATTTGGTCTGTTTCTTTTAAATAATTTAAATCCCTCTAGCTGTGTGTTCCATGTGTGAGTTTCATCCCACCATGTTTCCGTAATGGCAACAATATCGTATCTGCCCTCATTAACCTGAATTTCTAGTTCACCCTGTTTGCTGTTCATACTCTGTGCATTGGTGTATAAACATTTGAGTCCTTTGTGGGTGGCCCTGTGTTTCCTTTCTACATAACCTGTGTGGTGCCTGAGTTCCCCTATTGTCTTACCACCTATTTGGTTAGTGCACTTTATGTGGCACTCGCTATTAGAGGCTTCATTTTGATTGATAGCAAGGTTGGTATTCTTGTCCACACACACATCTATGCTACATGCACTGATAGCCCTATAGTTTTTAAATTGCCGGGGACAGGGTTGTTCCGTATCAATTAACTCCCTGTCCCCGCTGTTTAGTTTAAATTTCCCTCCAGAAAATCTGTGAATTTATAGCCGAGTAACTCAGTCCCTTTTTTTGATGGATGCAAACCATCTCTTTTGTACATCTTTTGATTGGACCAGCTACTGACATCGTGACTAATATATCCAAAGCCTTCCCCTTTACACCATTCCTTTAGCCACATATTGAATTGTGCTATGCGCTGGCCTTTTCCGTTTTGCTCCTTATACACTGGTAAAACCTCTGAGAAAGTAAGCCTACAGCCTATTCTGCTAAGTTCCTTCCCCAAGCTCTGGAAATCATTCTGCACAGAGAGTACATCTTTTTGGGACAGATCATTAGTGCCAAGATGTACAATAGCCTCCACATCACAGTCCTTGCTGCCATTCTTGATTATTTTAGAAATACGCTTCTTGTCCCTACTGGCAGTAGCACCTGGAAGACACCTGACCTCTTTCAAAGCCTCTGTGTCCTTTCCTAAATTTACATCCCTTATAATTGAATCACCTACCAGAAGGTAGCTTCTCTTTTTGGGAGCCTTTCTATTCTTGCATGACTGATGTGCAATACCTGATTCACACTTCTCCCTGTCAAAATCTAGTTCTTCATCTCGGACCACAATCCCCTGCTTATTTGAGTTATCTTCACAAATACCTTTACCAGTCTCCTTAATGTCCCTATTAAGGTCAGCAAGGGCACTGTAGCTGTTGTGCAGGGACACAGAGAAAGCTTTGTGTTTATGGTTCACAGCTCTCACCCTGCCAGATCCCACGGTTGTCCACACTGCCCTTTTCCTGCAGGATCTTTGTGGTAAAGGGGGCTGATAGCAGGGAGGCTTACTAGAGTAGAGGGGCTGAACTGGACACCTAATTTCTGCCCGAAGAGCACGGATTACAGACCCTAGGTAAATGATCTGTCCTTGTAGGCTAGTGATTTGTTTACAGATAGGACAGTTTCCAAGTTTGAAAAGGGTACTGCGAAAGACTGTTGCAAAGCAGGTGTTGCACTGAACTAAGCCGGACATCTTAGATACAGGGGATGTTAGACACACTTGCCCTGAATGTACTAATTTGTTTGTTCTAATAGCATTTGGGGACTTTTATCAATTTCCCTACCAATAATTTTATTAAATTATATGCCCCAATTTTAGAAATTGTATAAATTCTCAATTCTGCTCTGAGGGCTGCAGCTGAAGTCCTTTTATCCACCCTCAAGATACTTCACAGATGATGTGATCAGATTTGCTATAGTAGTAATATAAATTAAATCATAAAGTTCAGCTCAATATAAGTGCATAATGGTAACATTGGTATTTTGTATTTAATAATTCATTCTAAGAAAGCCGCATACATATGATTTTTTTTTTAAAAAAAATAGTGCATTCACTTGTGCCTTCTAAATGAGCTCCTTTGATGTTGAGGGAGCCCAGATCCAGTCACAAAGAAAAGTTCCCTCAGGTAAGGAAAGGTGTGAACTTGTTCTGTTGCCTCCTCATCAATTAGCCCTATAGGGCAATGCTCTCATTTTCCAAAAACCATAACTTTTGACTTTGACTCATCCATAATCATATAATGATTATGAGAATAGGAGCCAAGTCCTCCTAACAGCACATGCAACCCAAATGTCATATTGGCAACACCTTTCTCTTACCTTTTGGTACATATCAATCCTACTTCTCATGGCTCCATTGAGTCCCAAACACACTCTCAAACAACTGAAGAAAAATGAGATGGAAGGGACCATGGAGGTTTTCTAATTCAACCCCCTAACCATAGCAAGAGATCCAGACCAAATGAATGTCCAGCCTCTTTTTGAAAATCTCCATTAATGGAGCATCCACAACTTCATGAGGCAAGCCGTTCCATTGATTAATTGTTCTCACTGTCAGGGCTTGTAGAAAGAACTTTGAGCAGGGTCAACATCCGGAGCTCCATTTGAAGGGCGGTCAATTTCTTCCATAATATTTCTTTGTTTAGTGTGTCAAATTCTATAAAGGCAACAAACCATTATTTCCTCTGACTGATATTTTTATAGTTAGATGGTTCAAGACAAAAGAATTGTCAAGAGTGGATCACATCTGCCTAAAGACTGCTGGTTCTTCCACAAGGAATGCACTTTTCATCCACCTACTATCAATTATTTTCAAGTGGAAGTTTGCACATATTTTAGTCACAATATCTGTTAGAGAAATGGGCCTGGAATTGCTAGAGTCCTTTTTAGTCCCTTTTTTATATACAGGAATTACATTTGCCATCTTTGACCCAAATGGGCATGGCGGATATTATTCATATGTGTAAATGTATCTGTCAATGGAGGGTCCCACCAGTCGGGATATTTCTTGAATTTTTCAGCTGGTAGAAAATCCTCTCCAGAGGCCATATTGCTCTTCAAACCATTTATAATGAATTTGATGATGAGAATTTTAGGGCAAAAAATAGTTGATACGTTGCCTAAAATATTTGTAGATTTTTGATAAAATGGTTGGTTAATGTTATGGCCCCTAAAGGTACATAATACATATATGTTTTATCAGCAGTTGGAAAGGTAATCCCGTAGGACTCTGTTTCAAAATCTGAGATTTGTTCATAATTGAGGATCATGGCTAAGACCTTGTAAAAAAATGTGAGTTTTCCATCAGTACTCTACATTCCTATTCTACAGAAGATCCTTTAATTGGACACAGAAGCCTCTAAGTAATTGGAATGATGTCATGAAAAGACAGGTCTCTTTTGATCCTTGCTTCCTCCTGACTGTATATCCCAATCCTTATTTATAACACTTACAAATGCCATGGTGAAAAGATTATTTGCAGCAGAACCAGTTCTTAAACACCCTGATCCTGAGGAACCTTTCATCATCCAAGCTGATGCTAGTGATGTTGCAGTGGGCAGAGTCCTCCAACAAAAAAACCTTTAGGGTGGATCTGCAGCCCTATGCCTACAATTCATGAAAGCTTTTGGAAACAGAGAGCAGATGGGCTGTTAGGGAGAAGGAGGCTATTATGGTAGGATGGGCATCATTAACTTGGTGCCATTTCTTGGAAGGGAGCAAAGTGACTTTTGAAGTATAGACTCATCATTATTATTATTCAGAATAATCTTGTATTTCCTAGAGAAGACAAGGTTGGATCTATCGCTTACACATCAACACCCCACTCACTTTACAGAAAGGGAAGGACAAACACAAACCTGTGGGACTTTGTAGGTGCCTGCTAATGTTGATATTTGGATGGAGCTTTCTCTGTCAGTTCCATCAACAAGAGCTAAAAGCTTGTCCTTCCTTCCACAGCTGTAGTTGGGAACATTGGCTTCTCCAGTAGAGAGCATGTCCAGTAAGGCATCTGAAGTGCCAAGGGTGTTATCATAGTTGTCATGGATGTTGTAGCCAAGTGTGAGATTGTTCAGGAGCTGGAGATTCTCCTTTAGCAGTTCAATATTGAAAACCATAGGTAGTAATATTAGCTTTCCATAGGATAAACTAGTGTAAAACCATGATCATATCAATATTAGCATCATCAAAAGCAACAACAGCAACAATACTTTGTCTCCATTTAATCATCTTTTTTCTCTACAAACCAGCTGAAACATAAGCCAATACTGATCCAAAACTAGAGGCATATGATAGTCACCCATCACCTTTTAATAATGTTAGTGTTGAGGATGGGGATAGTCTTCAAAAAGAAATATACAATTATTTTGTACTAATATTCATAGCCCAGAATAATGCATTCATTAAAGAAGAACCACCATTAAAGGAAGTATATTTTTTTTTTTTTTTTTTTTTTTTTATTAAAAGTTTTATAAATTTTACAGGAAAAACAAAAACAATACAAAACAAGAACAACATATACAAAAAAGAAAAATTAAACAATACATATATAAAAAAAAACCCCATCCCACACCCCTCCCAAAAACCCTCCCTTCCCCCCCCTGAGCTTCCCAGAGCAGAATATAGGCTTAAAAAATAAAGATAAAAATTAAAATAAAAACTTTATATTTATATATATAAAAAAGATATCTATAATATATATGAAAATAAAACTTATGAAAAAGCTATATGATATTTTTGTATACCCAATCTATTTATTAAATATTAAATAGGCATGCCACCCATAAAGTAAATCCCATCCCTCTAAATAAAGTATCTCAGAGTTTGTCAAATTTACCCAATCACTAATTAATGTTAAAGCCACCGCATCATAATATAATTTCAAATTTGGTACCTTGAGTCCACCCCTCTCACGAAAATCTTGCATAATTTTGAACTTAACCCTTGGTTTTTTCCCTGCCCAAATAAATTTATTGAGACCCTTCTGCCATTCATTTAAATTAATCTCATTTTTCAAAATTGGTAACATTTGAAACAAAAAAAGAAACTTAGGTAGAATATTCATTTTTATCACTGCAATTCTTCCCATAAGGGATAATTGCAGCTTTTCCCAGTTCTTCAAGTCCTTCTGTACCCTGACCCACAACCTTTCATAATTATTTTTAAATAATTTTGCATTAGAAACAGACAGCATCACCCCCAAATATTTTACCTTATTAACAATCTCAAAACCCGTCGAGTTAACCAAAATCTGCTTCTCCTGACTCGACATATTTTTAGGTAAAATTTTAGTCTTATTTACATTAATCTTAAAACCCGAGACCAAACCATAATGGTGAATCAACTGTAATAAGTTTACTACAGAATAGTCAGGTTGCGACAAAGTAACAACCAAGTCATCCGCAAAAGCTCTCAACTTATATTCTTTTTTATTAACATATATTCCTCTAATTTCCTGGGACTCTCGAATTTTGATCAATAATATTTCTAATGTTAAAACAAACAACAATGGCGATAAAGGACACCCCTGTCTAGTACCTTTCTCTATTGTAAAAACCTCCGACAAACCTCCATTAACAATAAGTTGTGCCGTTTGTTTTTGATATATTACCGTAAGAGCTTGTATTATCTTTTCACCAAAATTCATTTCTTCCATTACTCTTAACATAAAATGCCAATTCAATTGATCAAATGCTTTTTCAGCATCTAAAAATATGAGCCCTGCAGAGACTTGGTTGTTCTTGTCTAAATATTCTAGTAAGTTAATAATTCGTCTGACATTGTTTTTCATATACCTTCCTGTTATAAACCCTGATTGATCTTTATGCACAAGATGATGCACCACCCTCATGAGCCTATTTACCAAATTTTTTACAAATATCTTATAATCCACGTTTAAAAGAGATATAGGCCTATAATTTTTTGGTAAAGTAAGATCTTGGTCCTCCTTCGGAATCAATGATATAAAAGCACTACGCCATGAAGGAGGAATCTCTAAACCCTGTAAGATACCGTTAAAAAGATCATTTAATGGTTGGATCATCTCCTCCATTAAGGCTTTATAGTAAACAGCTGTTAACCCATCCGTACCCGGTGCTTTCCCTAATTTCAATTGTTGAATTGCTGAGGCAATTTCCTCCTTGGTAATTAAACCATTAATTTCATATTTCTGATCCTCAGTCAGTTTAGGAAAACTTGCCTCAGCTAAATATTTATTTATATCTAACAGTTGTACATTAGTAGATTTGTATAGGTTTTGATAATAATCCAAAAAAGATTTTTTAATTAATTCCTTCTGAGAAACTAGTTTACCCTTATAATTTATTTTCTCTATTATTCTCTGTCTCTGTTTCTTTCTTAATTGATAAGCCAACCATCTCCCCGGCTTATTAGCATTACAAAAAGTATTTTGTTTCATAAATAATAAGTTGGTTGCAGCTTGATCTGCTATCAACATATTAAATTGTGACCTTAATAACTTTACAGATTCTTTAGTACTTTCATCAGAAGGATTTAGAATCAAAGCCCTTTCTTTTAGTTTAATTTCATCTTCAAGTTCTCTACGTTTCTGAATCTGATTTCGCTTATAAAAATTATTCATTTTTATCAAAACACCGCGCATAAATGCTTTACCTGCATCCCATACCATTGACATTGAAGTCCCCTTGTACATATTCAAAGCAAAATAGTCCTTTAAACACTCCTTTAGTTTTTGAACATTCTTCTCTTGTCTAAACAAATTTTCATTAACTCTCCAGGATCTTCTTTCCTCTTTCTCTTGAATCAGCTCCATCCAAACTGGACTATGATCCGTCAGTGATCTAGGAAAAATCTTTACATTCTTTACTTTATTATACAAATCCGTGGTAATCAAGAAAAAGTCAATTCTTGAAAAAGATTGGTGTCTGTCAGAAAAAAAAGTAAAGTCTCTCTCCTCTTGATTACGTTCCCGCCAATAGTCCCTTAATTCCCAGTCTTCTTTCATATCAAAAAAGGCTTTAGGTAGCCTTGCTTGTTTAAGAAAAGGAGAGGAACCTTTCTTATCCCTTTGTGTATCTAAGACACCATTCCAATCACCCATTAATACCACTGATCTATAATCAAGCAAAGTTATTTTTTGGTGTAACTGTTTATAAAATTGTTCCTGTTGTTGATTTGGAGCATAAAGTCCAACTATAAGTACTTTCTTGCCATAAATACCAAGTTCAATCATCACATATCTCCCCTGGGGATCTGATTCTACCAGACAAGCTGGCAGGTTTTGTTTAACATATATAACAACTCCCCCTTTCTTCCCAGGTGCAGGAGATATAAAATGAGATCCCAAACGAGCATTAACTAAATATTTCTGATCTTTAAGTAAAATATGAGTTTCCTGTAAACAAATAATATCATTGGTATGTTGCTTCAAATAGTAAAAGATTTTTTTCCGTTTCTGAGGAGAATTCAACCCATTAACATTCCAGGTCAAAAACTTTGCCATCTCCCTTGGCACGCAGCCTGGAGAAGACACCATCAAACTCTGACAGAGCTGCGTGTGTTGCATAACTCTTGGGTCTTGCTCCTCCCACCGGCGGTGATGCACTTCCAGGAGAATTCTCTTTGGGCTCTTTTTTACGTTGCTCCTTCTCTTTACGCTTATAGGCTGCACGAGTCATCCTCTGCTCTTTAGCCTCCGTTTGGCGTTGCTTTGCCACTTCAATCATCCCTGCGGAAACCAAATCTAGTGCCTCAGATTGCTGCTCAGCTTCCTTACCACTCAAAGATTTCCGACCAGATGAAGTTGAGCCTGCACTCAGGACCGAAGTATAAAAATCTCTAGCTTTGTCAACTGTGTTCAATCTATAACGTGTCCCAGCATGGCTCAAAACGATACCCATCGGAATTTCCCATCTGAATGGCATCGATCTAGCTTTAAGCTCATTGGTTAAAAAAGCAAAGTCTTTCCTACTTCTTAAAATTTTGGATGGGATTTCCTTTAGAATGATGACATCTTGGGCGGCAATCTGAAATCTTTTATTGTAAAAAGCTTGTATAATCTCATTCCGCAGGGACTTCTTTGTAAAGTAAATCACCACATCTCTGGGCAAATTCTTCTGCTTAGCAATCCAGGAGTTGAGTCTATAAATTTTTTCCACTTCTCTCTGTAATTCTCCTTTATCCATATCCAAAGCCAGCGCCAAATCATTAAGAACCACCTCCATCAAATCTTGATTCATATCTTCCTTTAGGCCTCTAATCCTCAGGGCATACTCCATCTGTCTGTATTGAAACATCAAAATATCTTCTTGTGAGGAGTCCACCTTCCTTTCCACGTCTTGAATTTTGTCATCTAAAGAGTCAACTTTGTCTTCCACTTCCTCAAGCCTTGCATCGAGCTTAACCACCACAGTAGCCAAACCTGAAACAGCTGCCAGTATATCTTGTCGTAATTCATTATTATTTTCTTGCAATTTAGACTTTATCCCCGTTATCTCTTCTTTGAGATCAGATTTAATTTCTGATTTAATCTGTGAAACAAATTGAGTCATTTCCTCTCTCATTTGAACTACAATCTCTCCCATTATGCCTCTAACCTCTTGTACTGAAAGTCCAGGTAGAGGAGGGGAGGGTGGTGGCTGAGCCGGTGGTGCATGTTTAGATTGTTGTGGCTGTGCAGTGGAAGTTATAGGAGAAGAAATAACCTTGGGTATTGAGGAAGGTTGCTGCCTCTTTGAAGCCATTTTAAAAAGCACAATTGTCACTTCCCTTTCCCCTCCAGCCAAAAAGGGAGGAGGAGAAAAAAAAAAGGAAAAAAGAGTTTTTTAAAAAGAGATAAACTATAATCATTAAAGTCCAGAGTAAATCCAAAGAATAAGTGGTAAAAGAGCAAACAGTTCAAAAGAAAAAATTCTAAGCCAGAAGCAAAAGCAAAAGCAAAAAACAGTCCTTAAAAAGGGAAAGTAAAACAAAAGAGAAAGGAAAAAAAAACTCCGACACTTTCAAAACGCCATCTTAAATCCTTTCACTAGTATAACAAAGAAAAGGAGGAAAAATAATAAAAATCAAAAGATAAAAAAATAAACACCTAAAATATAACAAAAAATCCTTAAACTGCTCCGTCCGTTTAAAAATTACTCACCAAAATGCTGTAAACACGGAGATAGAAGCGGCGGTTTCTTTTGCTTCCTAAGAAGCAAAAACAGCTGGGAGGCGGAGATCAGCAAGAGCTCCGAGGGAACACTCCTTTCACCCCCTCTAGAAATAAATCCAGAGGGGGTTCAGGGGTTCTACCTCTACTCTTGCGTTCTCTATCCCTTCCCTTTGCCCGGGAAGGGATTTCCGAGCCGCGGGCCAGCTGATGCGCGCTGCGCTCCGCGGCTCTGACACTTCCCCAGCTGGACGGCTAAAAGCTAGCCGCCATCGCCGTCGCCTCCCACCGGAAGCTCTCGGAAGTATATTTTTGATAAGTGTCTCAGAGAAGCTGTTCTAAAAACAAGTCATCTTCTATTCCTTGAAAAATCAGACATTGCATATCAATCGGTTATTTTAAAAAAAGGGGGAAATGGTTGGGCAGAGGAAATTAGAACCATTTCGATCATTACTTTGAACCAAAGTCAGTATTCCAGTCATAAATTTAACACTGAATACAGAAAGGGAAATAATGTGGAATTCTCTCAGGTTTTGCCTCATGTTCTACTCTCAGAAAATAAGGCAAAAGAGAGAGGCTGTGTTAATCAAAAGGATTCAAAATATTTGTCACATCCTGCAATATAAGAACAAGTAAAACAAGAAGAAAAAAAAGAAGAGTGTTAGAACTGCAAATGGAGGGAATGAAACTCCATTGCATGACTTACAACCGAATCTGACTAGAAGGAGCCATGTTGAAAGATAATGTTGCAGGTGTTATTCTGGATGGAGAGATGAATATACCAATGAGAAGATCTCCTGGCCTATAATAGCTCCATGGCTTTTCTCCATCCTGGTGGTCCAAATTCAGTGGGCACTTCATTGTCAGCTTCCCAGAGAGTGTCTGGGACACCAGCAGCATCAGAAGCAGCATCAGAAGCAGAAGCAGGAGGTCCATAATTCATGGATCGGAATCAATCTCCTTCCTCTTTCTAAAAAAAGAATTAGAATTCAAAGTACTCTGGCAGGGTGGAATATCCAGTGGCTTTCCTGATTCAAACAGAGAAACCAAGATTCACCTGAAAGAGAGAGAAAATATATTCAAGAGCACATCTCCTTTCTGTCCTGTAATGTGAGCCAAAAAAAAGCATAACCTGAGATATTTATTCTTTTCTGAGGCAAGATCCCTTCCATGTTGCTTCAGTCTGATGTCTACACCAAAGGCAGTCACTGGAGACGTAGGAGAAGAGGTCTCAGAGACAGGGAGGGTGATGGTTGCAGTCAGAAGGAGCTTCTGCTCTTGGGACCCTGAACTTCTTCCATGTAAGGAGGGGTAGCTGGATAAAAGCACCTTAGAGAAAAGTCACAGATAGACCCCTTGGGACAGTGTTCTCTAGTGGTCTTAGTCCTTCCTGTTAGGACACGTCCAGAAAGTCATGCTGGATGGAGATAGTTCAACAGCTAGGAAAGTAACTTCTGCTGTCCTTCAATGGGGTCTCTTGCCTCCAGAGGCTGCTAGGAAAAATCACCCAGAGTTATGACGTTTTGTGCCACTTTAGGATGGTGACACTTAACTCTAGTGCTGCCTTGGCTTTATTTCCATGGAAGCACTCACTATCCTTGAACCCAGCCTAATGTTAAGAGTTTGGAATTTTCTTTTCAATGAGATCTCCATGTATTAATCCTAATTTGGAGCTGATTTTATAATTCCTTGTAACTGAAGTGAAATTTCATTTGCCATCTGTTCTAGAAAGATCATTTTTTGCATGAGAGCTGGCTAAGAGGCAGGAAAGGGACAGCCTGGGATAGCACCAGTGGCACACACAGAGAAAATTGTAGAGTGGGTAGAAGTTTTAGTTTCCTTGACACTTTCTTGTCTTTCCATACTGATACAATGAGAGCCATTAAATTTTGACATTTCTTGGTTTAAATAAAATAATTGTGCTATTAGGTCTGCTGTTGAGATGGTGGCAGTGCCCACAGTGCGGTGGGTGGTGTGATCTGATTTCTTGCCACAACCACCCGGAAGTTGGTTTAGGGCAGGGGTAGGCAACCCAAAACAGCCAAAGAGCCACTTGGACCCTTTTCCCACCGAAAACAAATCATTGGGATTTTATATATATATAAAACAAATAACACAACGATCACCGGGAGAGTTTCAAGTAAAAATACTTTACTAAAAATACTTTACTATGCTAAAAAGGTTGCCAAGCTTTTATTGGGGAAACTCCCCAACATCATCAGGGCTAAAAGGCCGTTCTAACAAGGGTGGTTTAAATGGGTTTAGTCGACGTCTGTAAAAAAGGATATATGCAGTGTTATCTTCATTTTAGATGTCAAAAGGGTCTCTCTCTCTCTCTCTCTCTGTCTCTCTCTCTCCCTCCCTCCCCCTCTCTCTTTCTGCCCTTGGTCTGCCAGTCCTCTTCCCCCACTCTCTTTCTCTCTCTCTCTCTCTCTCTCTCTCTCTCTCTCTTTCCTCTCTCTCTCTCTCCCTCCCTCTCTCTCTTTCTCTCTCTCCTTTTCTCTCCCCCCTCTCTCCCTCCCTCTGATCTTATGCTCACCTGGCAAGCTAGCTTCAAGCTGTTCTCCAACAAGCTCAGGGTAGGCAACCTCGTCTCTTTTATGACTCATGGACTTCAACTCTCAGAATTCCTGAGTCAGCATAGCTGGGCTAGCTAGCTTTCTCCTGCCCTTCCTGCTTCCTGCTTCCTGCAGAGATGCAGCAAAGGGAGGAGCTCTGCCCAATAAGCTTTTCAGCTCCTCAGAGAACACTATGAGTGCACTCTCTTTTACAGAGAGAGAGAGAGAGAGAGAGAGAGAGAGAGAGAGAGAGAAGCAGGGAAGCACAATTGCCTCTCTCTGTCTCTGCAAATGGCAGAGGTGGCTGGGAGCCACAGGGGAAGGCTCAAAGAGCTGCATGCGGCTCTGGAGCTGCAGGTTGCCGACCTGTGGTTTAGGGGGACCTGGTGGCAGTTCCTCTGGTGGTGTAGATGCACTTGATGTTTTGCGACTCCTATGACATTCCTATCTCTGAGGCTTTGTTTGTCCTCCCCAGAAGACTTCCAAGTGCTTATAGATCAGAGTCCCTGTGTTCTGGTTTATCTTGGTCGATCGTTGATAGATTATGTTTCTTATCTGGAGGGGGATGTTAATATGAACAGCTTGGCCTAGAAGGGAGAACTGGGGGGTTGAGTGGGAGGGGAATGGGCAGGTCCATCCTTACAATGAGGAGCACAGGATGACCAATATCCCAGGTCCATCATTTGAAAGTTCTCCCACTGTTCAGTTCTCAGCTTCCACTCTCACTGCCTGGCTACCAGATCTTCAGTGGCTCCCATTCTGGCTGTTGCTTTTGAATGCCAGCCTGATGTGTAAGAAGGCTTCTCTCACCCATGATGTTGCCTGCCCTGTCTCACTGAAGTCTAGTTGCACCCCCAGAGGGGAGGAAAACTCAGTTGGAAATGCAGCCACCTACATTGTGGGTTTCTCTCAGGTGAGAGCCCAGGGAAGTGGGGGAGAGGTGGCTGGGGTCATCCATGGTTTGTTACAGGCTTTCCAGAGGCTGCACCTAGAGCTGTCTTTTCACCCAAGATTGGGTGTCTGCAAAAAATGTTTCCCCAGCCTGCTGAAGTATGTTGTGTGAATGTGGTCCTTACAAGAAGTGTCTCCAGCTTATTTCTGTTATAAATGATTGTTCAAGTAGTCCCTCCTAAATTAATATTCATAATTCACTGACTCATTGGTTCAGCCTCCAAAAATAAATCATGATTAAAAGTTGCAAATACAAATTCAGCCATTGGTGAGGTGACCAGGTTAAGTGGGTTGTGTGGCTATGATCAGAGGCAGTCTGGTGTAGTGGTCAAGGAATCAGACTAGTAACCTGGAGATCCTGAATTCAAGTCCTGCCTTGGGCACAAAGCCATCTGGTTAAACCTGAGCCAGCCAACCTCTGAGAGCCCTGGGAAAGAGGCAATAGCAAACCACTACTGGAAAACCAGGTCACCTATGGTCTTTCTGATTACTTTCACACACAGCTGGCCAAGGTTGTGGGCCTTCCGGATTGTGGCTACAGTCTTGCAAAATCAGCTGTGTGGACTCCTATTTGCTAAACACAGGCAGATTTTTTTTAAAAAAACTAGTTTTTTTGTGTCAAAGTGGCAGGAAAACCCCAATCCTGATCATGAGAGTGAGTTTCAAGTCCTCATGAAGGCTGTGGACAGGCCAATAAAGTTGGGGTCCTGGAAGGCCAGGAGGGCTGCAGGAGGTTGATGTCCCTTCCTGTCAAGGGCAGGGAGGGCGTCCTGGAAAAGAGGAAGGCAGGTGGAGACCCTACACAATCCAGCTCAGGCAGCCTCAGGCATGGTTGGAAAAGGTCTCTTTGAGGGAGGAGTCCTCCTAGCGGATGAGAAGGGTGGGAGAGAAGAAGTGACATCACAGCAAGGGGGGGGTTCCATGCTGGGGGGGTGGAAGTCAAGGCCCCCCTTTTGATTGGCAGCACTGATGGTCAGCCAGGACCCCCCACAGAAGGTGAGTCTCAGGCACTTGCAGGCTAGGCGACTTCATCCGAGTCCAGGGAGTTTGCAATGCTCTTTGCTCTCGGCCAACCTCAGCACACCCAGCATTGGTGGGACCCCCTCAGTCCCCTTTGCAGGACTCAATTGCTGAGCCCCTGCAAGTGTGTTGTGTGAGTGTCCCACAGGTGGTTGAACTGAGTGAATCAATCTCCACTGACCATCATGGAAGCGTAGGCTCTCTTTAACCTAGATTCAGTAGAAACCCTCTTTCCTGAGCAGTGTGGACTCATCAGCTGAATTAACGGGTGAAGTTCACAGCTCATGTTTAGGTCATCCAGGTTTTTTCAGGCATTTCTGCAGTAGTTTTAGCAAGCTGGACACCTCTCAGCCTGGCACTGACTGCAGGGAGGGGCAAAGATGTTGGGCTTCAGAGGGAAGCAGATGAAAAGTGGCTTCTTTCTCCCTTGCATCTCCAAACACACCTCGAAGGAATGGGGGACCCATCTTTGATCGGCCATGAAGCCCCTGACAAGATGGACTGGGATCTTAAAACATGTTTATCTCATTTCATACATTCCAATAGTCGGGAACCTTCTGCTGTGCAAATGTATGTAGCAGATCATCATGCTAAGCCAGCATCTAAATTATATAGATTTGGGCATGGTACATTAGGCCAACATAGCAGTTCTCTTTCCTTAACCTAAAAGTTAAGGGTGTTGTGTAAACTTACCCAGAGGTTAAGAGTGTAGTTTGAACTCACCTAGATTTGCCCCAAACCATCTGTGGGATGGCCAATACAGTATGTCTGCACAGAGAATTTGAAACTTTTAAAGGATCTGTTTTTGGATTCAGGGTCCATGGCTATCCAGCATGGCAACATTGACAGGATGAGAGAAGCATTGCGTCTCTTCACAAGCCATTGCTGTGCCTGGCTCTGTTCTTGCAAGCCCAGCCAGGTGGCCTCCAACTCCCTAAAATTGGGCCGATTTTTTACAGCTGGTTATGCTGTAGAGAGGTGACAAGAATCTCCCCATCCTGACAAGGAGAATGGGTTTCAAGTCCTCATGAAGGAAACTGGGGGATGTGGCAATGAATCATGGGTCCAGGATAACCAGGAATGACTGAGAGGCTATAGGATGCCTGTGGGCCTTCCTGGCAAGGGCAGGGAGGGGGCTCTGGAAGAGAGAAGGGAAGGCAGAGCCCCGAACCCAATCCAGTCAGGGCAGCCTTGGGTGGGATCAGAAACCTCTCTTCTGAGGGAGGGGCCCTCCTCACATATGGGGGGGACTATTGAGCATCACTAACATCACAGTCAGCGTTGTCAACACAGAGCAACATTTTCTGTTGGGGGAGAGATCGGAGGGGGAGAGAGGGAGGGCACTGCACTCCCTCACTCCGCACCATGCAGCGCTCCCAGCGATCCATGACCCACCAGCATCGCCCAGGGAGCAATGCCTCCACCAGCCGCCGCACCAGCCGGGATTGCCACCCGGGGGGCAACAGGAGGAAAAAGTGGAGGAGGAGGAGGGCAAGGAAGCCGATGCTGGGCCTCAGAAGGAGGCGCTCCCGTGGGTCTGGCTGGGGCTCTTCTGCTGCTGGTTGGAAAATGCCTCCCCCTCCCTTTCCCTCCCCCCATCTTCTGCTCACCTCACATTCTTTGCTGACAAAGCAGCCGGGACTCCAGCACACCTTCCTGGCCAGCTGGGCCATGGCTGGGGATCGCAGGGGCTGCTCTCCCTCGGGGCCGCAGCTTGTGGGAAGGCTGGCCTGCTCAGCTGAAGCTCTGGCAGGTTGCTCTCAGCGGGGATCCCGGGGCTTCCCTGCACAGTTCCCCGGCCATGTACACCTCGGATGGGGCCAGCCAGGGAAAGGGACTTCCTGGCCGCGCTTCTCCCAGGGGGCAGAGCACCCCGGGGGAAGGGCCAATCAGGAGCCCTGTGAGGGGCAAATCCGCATGAGAGAGAGAGAGAGAGAGAGAGAGAGAGAGAGAGAGAGAGAGAAGCACAAGTGCCTCTCTCTGTCTCTGTCTCTCTTTGCAAATGACGGAGGAGGCTCGGAGCCACAGGGGAAGGCTCAAAAGTGTCCCTAAAACGTCTCGCTCCATCGCCCCCATATTGCCCCCTTTTCATTCCTTTGCCCCCGTGTCACCCCTTTTCGTTCTATTGCCCCCCTGAAAAACAAAATCACCCCCCAGGGGGCAATATCGCCCAGGTTAAGAACCACTGGACTAGATGACCTCCAAGGTCCCTCCCAGCTCTCTTCTATTCTATCCAATTTCACTGCATCTTCCTTCTTTTTATCTGTTTTTAGCTTCCAGTTCATATTTTCCTTCTGTCAAAGTCTTTTTCCTTCATTTTAAATATAGATATAAAGATATAGATATAGAGATAGAGATATAGAGATATAGATACAGAGATAGATATATATTTAAATACTCTTTCATTTTCTCCCACTCTTGGCTACATTTCGCCTTCAACTCCTCCACTTCTGAGCCAAGACAAAAGCCCCGCCCCTCTCTCTCCCTAATGGCTGCCTCTAGTCCTGGCCTGCTCCTGTCGTCGTGGCAACCCAGCAGCAGCCAATCAGGCAGGAGGGGAGAGACAAGGGTTGCCTGGGAGCTCAGCCACCAATCAGACTCCTGGAGAAGAGGCTGAAGGAGCAAAGACAAGGGGGGGGGGGAGAGGAAAACATCCAATGAGGAGAGAGAATTAGAGAGTTTTTCCTGTGATGAGAAAAAAACTGCCAGAGATGCAGAGGGAGGGGAGGCCGGAGTCCTGGAAGGGCCTTTCCCCCCACCCAGAAATCCCTGCAATGGAGGGCTTCTCCTCTGGGGGGGCTTGGGCAAGGGGGGGGCAGGGGCTGCCCAGGAGAGCCCGGCCGGAGGGACTTTGGGGGCCAGGAGGGACCCCCAGGATGCCCCTTCCTCAGAGCCCCAGAGGGCCCCTCCAGGGAGACCCCCCTGGCCTTTCCCTCCCCAGCAAAGCCGGACCCCCCTTGGGAGACCCAGGCCCTGCATGGCTTCTCCCCCCCAGGAGCCTTTCCTGGAAAGACACGAAGAGGAATCGGAGCCTCACAAACCCCCCTTGGCTGCCTCTCCCCCTGAAATGCCACTCCAAAGCCCATCATCCACCTTCCCAGAATGGGGGGAGTGAAGGGTTCCCCCAGTTCCCCTCCTCCTTCCTGAGCCTTTTCTATGGGCAACGTGACACGTCTGGGCTTTGCTTTCCCCCCTCAGGGCCCCCTGTGTGGAAGGGCGTGGCAGTGGAACATGGGTCCTTCCCCTCCCTCTCTTCCTTACATTTTGGGAGTACTGACTGGCACTGTTTAAGGAGAACAATATTGACACTTATACTTCAACAGTACTGTTTTACATTAGAAGCTGCATTGATGTTGTCACTACCACCAGACAAGTACGGGTGTCCTCTAACAAGAAGCCCTGGATAAATAGAAAAGTGTGTCTTTTATTAAGAGCAAGAAATGCTGCTTTCCATTCTGGTGATGCGCTACAGTATAGCGGAGCAAGAGCTGAATTGAAAAGGGGTATCAAGGACGCTAAAGCTACATACAGACAGAGGATTGAACATCTTTTTGAGAACTCAGAGTCTGGTTGTGTATGGCAAGGTCTGCGACAAATCACACGACAAAGCAATAAAAATAATTTTCCTGGGAGTAGTGATCTTTTGGCTGAGCAGTTAAATCAATTCTTCAGCCGTTTTGAGGTGGACACAGGAACAACCATCATTCCAGCATTTACCACTGATGGTGCATCATTAACACCGATAGACAACCACTTCTGCTGCAGATCTCTGATGTGAGACGCACTTTCCAGAATGTTAATATCTGGAAGGCAGCTGGGCCAGATGGAATTCTGGGACGAGTTGTCAGGGACTGCGCTGCAGAGCTAGCTGAAGTGTTTATGGATATTTTCAATTTATCTCTGTCGCAGTGCTTTATCCCTACCTGCCTGAAGACATCTATTATGATGCCAGTTCCTAAGCAGACAGTAGTGGTATCTCTTAATGATTATAGACCAGTAGCTTTAACATCTGTTCTCACGAAATGTTTTGAGAGGCTGGTGTTGAATTATATTAAGGCTAGCCTTCCATCTACCTTGGACCCACACCAATTTGCATATAGGGGTAATAGACCAACTGAGGATGCTATGTCTCTTGTTGTACGTACTGTATTGAATCATTTGGAACAACGGGGGACATATGCAAGGCTGTTATTTGTGGATTATAGCTCTGCTTTTAACACCATTTTACCCAGTAGGTTGTTTTTTAAAATGTCCAGCCTGGGTATAAATCAGAGGATTTGCTTGTGGATAAGGGACTTTCTGACAGGTAGGCCACAGTCAGTAAGGATGGGATCTCACCATTCCTCTACTCTGATATTAAACACAGGAGCCCCCCAGGGTTGTGTGCTAAGCCCTTTCCTTTATTCCTTGTATACGCATGACTGCACCCCACTGTATAACACCAACGCAATTATTAAATTTGCGGATGACACAACAGTGGTGGGGCTCATTAATAAGAACAATGAGTCTGCTTACAGGAAGGAGGTACAAGGGCTGACATTGTGGTGTAATGAAAATAATCTTACACTTAACACCACAAAAACTGAAGAACTTATAATTGACATCCTGGTGGCTCGGGTGGCATCCCGGCTACCCCCAGCTGGGCTGGCTTCTCCCCCCCGCCCAGAGGGCAGCGACCCCCTGTGGACTTCCCTGGCAGGCTGGGTTGCTGTCTGCCAGAGAGGGTGTCATAGGGTCTCCTGCTTGGGGTGGGGTGGGGTGGACTAGATGACCTCTAAGGCCCCTTCCAACTCTGTTACTCTCTTAAGCCCAGGCTAGATAGTCCCTGCTTTGGCTCAGGTGGACTCTGGATATGACTCCCGGGCACTTTTGCCTCTAGGGATGCCCAGCTCTGGGTTTGGCTAGGCTTAGGGTTAGCCTGCCATCACATAGATGGTTTGTGGTAAATCTGGGTGAGTTCACATAAAACCCTTAACTTAGGTTAAGGAAAGGGAACTGCTACATTGGCATAATGCAGTGGTTCTCAACCTGTGGATCGCGACCCCTTTTGGGGTCGAACGACCGTTTCACAAGGGTCGCCTAAGACCATCGGAAAACACATATTTCCGATGGTCTTAGGAACCGAGACACTGCTCCGCATGTGTCTCCGCATGGCCTATGGGCAACGTGACAAGTCTGGGCTTTGCTTTCCACCCTCAGGGCCACATGTGTGGAAGGGAGTTGCAGTGGAACATGGGTTCTTTCCCTCCCTCTCTTTTTTATGTAAGGTGAAAGGCGTTCTTTATTTCTTTCATTTCTTTCTCTCTCTCTCATTCTCTGTACATGGATGTGATTTTTTTTATTTATGTCATGTCTTGATGACTAGTTTTTAACTAGCAGATTTTTTTTAATTTTATTTGATCCTGGTCTCACTATTGCATCAGTCTTTTTATATTCAGCATTAACTTTCAAAATAAAGTAAACTTTGTTTTTAACTAAGTAGGAAGCTATTCCAGTTCTGTGACATGTTCAGGCATGAAGTCATCCCGGGGTTTTCTCTTTAACCGCTGTGCCCACAAATATCAGATTTCTTTTTCTTCAGCCACAGGTGCCGTGTATTCCCTCTGGGGCCAATTTCAAGCATGGAGCTTCCCAACCTCTCAATTCTTGCTGAGAGGTTTAATTCTAGCTCTGCCCTATCATTTTGAATCCTCTGGGGATTATTCCCCTTCCATTCCTCTCCAGAGAAGGGCCAAACAAACTCTGAGTCCCAGAACTAGTTGAATTAGCCGGGATTTCTGGTGAGAGGGAGAATTATTACTATTATTATTCTCAAAGTTTCCGCTCTGCTCTTTGGCCGAATCCTCCAGGGAGACTTTGGGCAGAGAGAGATGGAACCAGCTGCAGTTCTCTGCTTCTCTCTCTGACCCAGGAGGCCCAAAATGGAAATCTTTCCTGGGGGAGAACTTGGCTTTAGGCAAAAAGCCCCACTGGGAGATTTCAGACTTGGGACTTCCCCCCCACTCAGGATCAGGGCTGTCTGTCTTCCTTCACACCAAAGTGGGCCACCCTGGGGGAAATAAGAGCTGAATGCCAATGCAGCCATGTTGCTGCCTGCTGGGGTCACCCCCCCAAAAGACCCCCCTTTTCCATCTCCTTTCCCCAAATGGGAGCTCTTTCTTCAGCCCCTCCTTGACTCCCTTGTGCCCCCACCAAGCCCCTCTTTAACGTACAGAAGTGTTGGGGGTCCTGCGTCCTTCCAGATGTGGCTGGGTAACATCTTCCCCTCTGGCTGGAAGCCTCTCCCCCTTCGATCCTGCCCCAAGGGGACCCTGCAGTCCTTGGGCCTGATCCTCAGGCCTGCCGGAAGTGGCCTCCATTTTGAATACTCTGAGGAGTCCTTGTAGAAATGGCGGCTGCTTTTGGAGCTTCCCACCCTGATCCTCAGGCTGTTGGGAAACTGCAAAGCTCTCCTGGCTCTTGCTGGGCTTGGGAAACCAGACCCTGCATGACGATGGGGCAGCTTCAGAGGAGCTTCCTGAAACCTTTCCCTGGCTTTGCCCCTCCCCCTCCCTCCAAAACACACATTTCTTCAATAAAGAACACAAAAAATGCTGGAAGAGGCAAACTTTTTCATTTGCACTGCCCCGTCTCCCAAATTAGGTGCTAAGACTAAACTCCCCACCTCTGCCCTCAAATCTCTATCCCCATTAACACTTTGCTAAATATGCTGCATGCCTGAAACAGACGAGCAGATTTGAAAGGGACCTTGGAGGTCTTCTAGTCTAACCCCCGGCTGAAGGAGGAAACCTCACCATTTACCCTGTCAGACAAATGGTTGACCAGACTCTTGTTAAAAACCTCCAGTGTTGAAGCACCCACAACTTCTGGAGGCAAGCCGTTCCACTGATTGTTTTGTCAGGAAATTTCTCCTTAGTTCTAGGTTGGTTCAAAATCTCTAAGTTCCAGCTCAGGAAAGAGGGTTTCTCCCCAAACCAAGGAGAGCACATGCTTCCATGATAGTCAGTGGAGTTGGACTCAGTCGGTTCAATTCTGCAGAGCACACAGAACTGTCAGCCACCTGGTGGGACAGTCACACAACACACTTGCAGGGTCTCTGCAACTGAGTCCTGCAAAGGGGACTGAGGGGGTCCCACCGATGCTGGGTGTGCTGAGCCTGGCCAAATGCAAACAGGGGTTCAAGCACCCTAGACCAGAGGTAGGCAACCTCGGTTCTTTTATGACTCGTGGACTTCAACTCCCAGAATTCCTAAGCCAGTTATGCTGGCTCAGGAATTCTGGGAGTTGAAGTCCACGAGTCATAAAAGAGCCAAGGTTGCCTACTCCTGCCCTAGACTCAGGTGGGCTCTCCTAGCCTGCAGGTGCCTGGAACTTGCCTCCTGAAGAGGTTCCTGCCAGACCATCCATGCTGCACTCTTCTGCTAACAAAAGGGGGTGCATTGACTTGGACCCCCCAATCTGTGGAACCACCCTTGCTGTGATGTCACTGCTGCTCTTCCATCCTTGTTGTCTGCTTGGAAGGCTGCGCCCTCAAAGAAACCTTTTCCAACCATGCCTGAGTCTGCTTGAGCCAAATCATGAAGGGGCTCCACCTGCCTTCCTCTTTTCCAGCACGCCCTCCCTGCCCTTGACAGGAAGGGAAAACCACCTTCTGCAGCCCTCCTGCCCTTCCAGGACCCCAACTTCATTGGCCTGTCTGCAGCCTTCATGAGGACTTGTTACTCGCTGTCACGATCAGGATTGGAGTTTTCCTGCTGCTTTTACAGAGAGCAACCAGATGAAAAAAGAATCTGCCCATGTTTAGCAAATTATAGTCCACTTGGCTGGTTTTGCAAGACTGAAGCCAGACTTAGGAAGTCCCACAGCCTCAACCGGCTGAGTGTGAAATGACCAGGTTTTTCAGAAGCGGTTTGCCATTGCCTCTTTCCCAGGCTCTGAGAGGTTGGCTGGTCCAGGTTTACCCAGCTGGCTTTGTGCCCAAGGCAGGACTAGAACTTGTGGTCTCCTGGTTACTAGTCTGACACTTTGATCACTACACCAGACCACCTCTGGTCACAGCCATACAACCCCCTTAACCTGACCATTTTACCAATGGCTGCATTCGCACTTGAAACTTTTAACCATGGTTTATTTCTGGAGGTTGAACCTGGGTATGGCCCTTATCTTCTAGTAAGGGCAGGCTGCGGAAATTTTCTTACAACCCCCCTGAGTCAAAGGAAAACTCTAGGTGCAACCTGTTAGAGCCTATAGTAAACCATGGATGACCACAGCCAAATTTAATGGCTCTCATTGTATCAGTATGGAAAGACAATGCAGAAAGTGTCAAGGAAACTGAAACTTCTACCCACTCTACAATTTTCTCTCTCTGTGCCAATGGTGCTATCCCAGGCTGTCCCTTTCCTGCCTCTTAGCCAGCTCTCATGCAAAAAATGATCTTTCTAGAAAAGATAGCAAATGAAATTTCACTTCAGTTACAAGGAATTATAAAATCAGCTCAAAATTAGGAGTGATACATGGAGATCTCATTGAAAAGAAAATCCCAAACTCTTAACATCAGGCTGGGTTCAAGGATACTGAGTGCTTCCATGGGGATAAAGCACAGGCAGCATAGTGTTAAGGGTCACCAACCTAGAATGGCACCAAAGTCCATAACTCTGGGTGACCTTCCCTAGCAGCTTCTGGAGGCAAGAGACCCCGTTAAAGGACAGCAGAAGTCATTTTCCTGGCTGTTGAACTTCCTCCATCCATCTTGACTTTCTGGACATGTCCTAATAGGAAGGACTAAGACCACTACAGAACACTGCCCCAAGGGGTCTATCTGTGACTTTTCTCTAACGGGCTTTTCTCCAGCTACCTCTCCTTACATGGAAGAGGTTCAGGGTCCCAAGAGCAGAAGCTCCTTCTCAGGGCAATCATCACCCTCCCTGTCTCTGAGACCTCTTTTCCTACGTCTCCAGTGACCGCCTTTGATGTAAACATCCGACTGGAGCAACATGGAAGGGATCTTGCATCAGAAAAGGATAAATATCACAGGTTATGCTTTTTTTGGCTCACATTACAGGACAGACAGGAACTGTGCTCTTGGATGTATTTTCTCTCTCTTTCTTGGTTTCTCTGTTTGAATCAGGAAAGCCACTGGATATTCCACCCTGTCAGAGTGCTTTGAATTCTAATTCTATTTTTAAAAAGAGGAAGGAAATTAATTCTGCCCCATAAATTATGGACCCCTTGCTTCTGCTTCTACTTCTGATGCTGCTGGTGTCCCAGCCACTCTCTGGGAAGATGACGATGAAGTGCCCACTGATTTTGGACAAACAGGATGGAGAAAAGCCATGGAGCTATTATAGGCCAGGAGATCTTCTCATTGGTATAGTCTTCTCTGCATCAAATATAACACCCGCAACTTTCCCTTTCAACATGGCTCCTTCTAGTCAGTTTCGGCTGTAAGTCAGGTTGGAGTTTCATTCCCTCCATTTGCAGTTCTAACATTCTTCTTTTTTCCTTCTTCTTTTACTTACTCCTATATTGCAGGATCTGACAAATGTTTTGAATCCTTTTGATTAACACAGCCTCTCTCTTTTGCCTTATTTTCTGAGAGTAGAAACATGAGGGAAATGAAACCTAAAAGAAGTCCACATTATTTTCCTCTGTGTTCAGTCCTAAATTCATGACTGGAATACTAACTTTGGTTGAAAGTAATGATTGAAATAGTTCTAATTTCCTCTGTCCAACCATTTCCATATTTTTACAACCGATTGAAATGCAATGTTTGATTTTTAAAGGAATAGAAGATGACTTTTTTTAGAACAACTTCTCTTGTCACTTATCAAAAACCTCCTTCCTTTAATGGTGGTTCTTCTTTAATGACTGAATTATTCTGTGCTACAAATATTAGTACTGCTAAAAATAACTGTATATTTTTTATTTGTTGCACCTTTTTGAGGACTAACTGCATTCTCAACACTAACAATATTAAAGGGTGATGGGTGATTATCATTTGCCTCTATTTTGGATCAATATTAGCTTATGTTTCAGCTAGTTTCTGGAGATAAAAGATGATTAAAAGGAAAAAAAATATTGTCATTGTTTATGATGCTAATATTAACATGATCATGGTTTTACACTAGTTTATCCTATGGAAAGGAAAATATACTACGCATGATTTTCAATATTGAACTGGTGAGGGAGAATCCCCAGCTGCTGCACAATCTCACACTCGGCTACAACATCCATGACAACTATGATAACACCCTTGGCACTTCAGATGCCTTGCTGGACATGCTCTCTACTGGAGAAGCCAATGTTCCCAACTACAGCTGTGGAAGGAAAGACAAGCTTTTGGCTCTTGTTGATGGAGCTAGCAGAGACATCTCCATCCAGATGTCAACATTAGCAGGCACCTACAAAGTCCCACAGGTTTGTGTTTGTCCTTCCCTTTCTGTAAAGTGAGTGGGGTGTTGGTGTGTAAGTGATAGATCTATCCTTGTCTTCTGTATGGAATTATTTTGAATAATAATAATGATCAGTCATTACTTTGAAAGGCACTTTACTCCCTTCCAAGAAATGGTGCCACGTTAATAATGCCATCTCACCACAAAAGTCTCTTTCTCCCAAACAGCCCATCTCCTCTCTGTTTCCAAAAGCTTTTGTGAAGTGTAGGCGCAGGGCTGCAGATCCCCCCTAAAGATTTTCTGTAGGAGGGCTGTCCCCACCGCAACATCACTAGCATCAGCTTGCATGATGAAAGGTTCCTCAAGATCAGGGTTTTTAAGAACTGGCTCTTCTGCAAATAATTGTTTCACCATGGCATTTGTAAGTGTTATAAATAAGGATTGGGATATACAGTTGGGAGGAATCAAGGATCAAAAGAGACCTGTTCTGATCCAGAATTAAGATGCTTTTAAATCCAAGGCATGACAGATAACTCAAACAAAGATGATTCCAAAACAGATATTTAATTCAGAAGGAAATAATGGCAGTTGTGGTTGTTGCTTTTGGATAATACACATCTGTTCATTTTTATTAGGTAAAATCATTAATTCCTCCACATCAACTTCTTATGTGGAATGGGACCATCTGAATCCTGCGGTGGCCCCATGCTTATTCTTAGACAAAGAAATTCCAAACTGGCACATGGCCAGGATATCCTGTGATGAGGTCAGAGGCTCCTCCTACTAATCTGTTAACATGGGATTTCTGACTAGCTAAAACTACATTACCCATAAGCCATCTCTTAAGGAGACAGCATTTAACCCAATAAATGCCAAACATTCTAACATACAGATCTACATGATCCAGAATAACACCTGTCTTTTCATGACATCATCACAATTGCTTAGAGGCTTCTGCTGCACACTTGTGAAGGTGAGGAGAGGCTCTGTGTCTAAACAAAAAATCTTCTGTACAATAGGAATGTGCAGTACTGATGGAAAACTCACATTTTTTACATGGTCTTAGCCAAAATAATGATATGCTCAATCATGTATAATTCTCAGATTTTTAAACAGAGTCCTACTGATGATAAAATATATATGTATTATAAACCTTTAGAGGCCACTAACATTAACCAACCATTTTATTACAAATCTTCAAATATGTTAGGCAACGTATCATTATTTTTTGCCCTAAAATGCTCCTGATCAAATTTATCATAAAAGGTCTGAAGAGCAATATAGCCTCTGGAGAGGAGTTTCTAGCAGCTGAACAATTCAAGAAATATCCTGACTGGTGGGACCCTCCATTGACAGATAGATTTACACATATAAATAATATCCGCCATGTCCATTTGGATCAAAGATGGCAGTTTTAATTCCTATGTATAAAAAAGGGACTGAAAAGGACCACAGCAATTCCCGGCACATTTCTCTAACAGATCTTGTGACTAAAATATATGCAAACTTCCACTTGAAAAGAATTGATAGTAGGTGGATGAAACGAGTATTCCTTTTAGAAGAACCAGCAGTCTTTAGGTTGATGTGATCCACTCTTGACAATTCTTTTGTCTTGAACCATCTAACTATAAAAGTATCAGTGAGAGGAAATAATGGTTTGCTGCCTTTATAGCATTTGACACAGTAAACAAAGAAATATAATGGAAGAAATTGACTGCCCTTCAAATGGAGCTCAGGATGTTGACCCTGCTCAAAGCCCTTTCTACAAGCCCTGACAGTGAGAACAATTAATCAGTGGCTTACCTCATGAAGTTGTGGGTGCTCCATTAATGGAGATTTTCAAAAACAGGCTGGACATTCATTTGGTCTGGATCTCTTGCTATGGGCAGGGGGTTGAATTAGAAAACCTCCATGGTCCCATTTTTGTTCATATGTCCCAGGGTCATATGAAGTGACCAAACCTGCTGCAACCACCAAGTAGAGGGGGGGAATAAAAACCAAACATCCCCACCCCACTCCTGCTGCCAATCCTCAACAGAAATGCTCACAACAATGAAAACCTCAGACAGGAGGAAGAACGCCGCCGGGTTGGCAGGCAGGTGTCTTCCTCAGCTGTGGCTTGGGGGGCACTTTTTTCAGTGCCATTGTAACTTCAAACCGTCACTAAGAGAACTATTGTATGTTGAGGACTCGCTGTACTTTATCACTTTTTTCCTTTTGGGGAGGGGTCATCAAGTTTTTAACACTTTGCTAGGCAACTGGTGGTACTTGGATATTGCCATACCCTAAAAGTGGTACAATGGGTGAAAAGGTTGAAAAGCCCTAGTTTAGAGGGTGGATAAAAGGAATTCAGCTACTGCCCTTAGAGCAGAATAGAGAAATTATACAATTTATAAAATTGGGGCATATAATTATTTTTAATAAAATTAATGGTATAGAGACTGATAAGAGTCCCCAAATGCTATTAGAACAAATTTCATTTAAAACATTCTTGGGCCATCTTCAGTGAGGTTGGCACACTGAAAGGCATCAGCTGCTACAAATGTACCTTCCAAGTATTAAATCTTCCAAAGTCCTTACAATGAATATACTTGTATTTGTAGAGGTCCAGAAATAGAAGATGTAATACATCTATTATTTTGAATGTCAATTCTTTAAGAAAGAGGGAGATCAATATCTTGGATTGCACTTTAGAAAAACAATCTATTGGGATCCTAATATTTTAAAAAATGTATTTTCTCTGTGCACAGAATTCAAAAATTATATATATAATAAAGCTTTTTTCGCAAGGAAATTATGGTCTGATTGTGGTAAATTCTGGAGTTATAAAGAAATACTATTTTCATTCTTTATCCTTATTCTATTGTACTTATTTTTCTAAATTCTGCTTTTACATACAGTCTTGTTAATGTTCTGTGTTTTATATTCTGTACTTTGATATGGCCTAATGACTAATCAACAGGAAATGTTCTAATATGTGCATAAGAAAAAATATTGGATTTATTAAAAGCTAAAAATTAGGACCCCAATTATATTTGGTAGGACCCTAAATATAACACAGAATTCTTCGTTGTTTTTTCAGGTCAGTGATAACATTGTTTCAGAGGCTCTGAGTGATAAAAGTCATTTCCCTTTTTTCCATCCGATGCTCCCCAAAGAAGGGATCACGTATCCAGCAATTGTCCAAATTCTCCTCCACTTTGGATGGACCCTGATTGGTCTCTTTGCTCCAGATACAGAGAAAGGAGAGAATTTCATGAGGACTTTTACTCCTATGCTTGTCAAGAATAGAATTTGTGTTGTTATAACACAACGATTCTCAACAACTGAACGTACTGCATTCCTCAGGGAAGCCCTCTCTAAGTGGAGACAAGTCAACGTCTTTGTTCACTTCATAGAATTTGATTCCCTTTTGGATAGAATTCTTCCCTTCCATTCAGCACTTGAAGATTTGCCTGGACCCATTGAAGGGAAAGTCTGGATCATGACAATGGCTGCAGTATATTTAATGAAAAAGGATTGGCGTCTCAAGCACATCCATAGTATTTGGAGCTTTCCCTTTCAGTCTTGGAAAAACGATAATGCCTTCAAAAGATATTTCTTTGTGGAAAGTGAATTTCAAGCTGAGTATTTTAACTGTTCTGTTTCAAAACACACCTTTTCTGTCAAAGTCCGGAGAAGATGCACCCAGAAAGCACCAGTGGAGACCCAAGAGAAAAAGAAAAAGATGCAGATCCGAAATAATAACTATACCTACAGTGTCATTAAGATTCTGGCCCATGCCTTAAGTGCTGCATTCAAACCCCAGACGAGAAGGAAGAAGGGTGAAGAGAGGTTGGGGGCTCCAAGGCTGCAGCCATGGAAGGTATGGGGTCCCAACAAGGATCCATCGAACTAAATTCCTTTTCAGGGTCATTTGTGCTTTTGGTGGTTTAAGATCTTAAGTTCTGTATAAAATGTACTTATCGGAAGAGTGCTGCATCCTCCCTTCAACAACCAAGACCTTTTATATATTAAAAAAAAAGTTCCCCAACATTTTCTGATTTGAAGCTCCTGTAAACTAGGACAAGAAACAATGGTTGGAAACTGATCAAAGAGAGAAGCAACCTGGAATTAAGGAGAAATCTCCTAACAGTGAAGACAATTAACCAGTGGAACAGCTTGTCTTCAGAAATCATGGGCGCTCCATTACTGGAGATTTTTACGAAGAGACTAGACAGTCACTTGCTGAGATGGTATAGGTTATCCTGGTTGAGCACGGGGCTGGAGTAGAAGACCTCCAAGGTCCCTTACAGTCCTATTCTATTCTATTCTGTTCTGTTCTGTTCTGTTCTGTTCTTTTCCATTCCATTCCGTTCCATTCCATTCTATTCTATTCTATTCCAACACGTCTCTTCTGCGTGATGTCTTTCCTCAAGGCTTAAAGCAGCTCCTTTGATTTTTTCCTCTCCTTGTTTGTCTTTGACTAAAGCTGATGAAAATTTTGTGCAGTGTCTCCTCCAAGTGTGTGTCCTGCAAGAGGACCTAGTATCATTCCACTGGAGTATTAAGGACATTATCGACAAATTAATAATATGGTTATTATCATAATATTAATTTATTACTCCTACTTTATTATAATCAATAACCATTCTACACATAGATTAATGTGAGAAAAACTACAAATGAAATATTAATACAGATTATAGCTGCTATTCATTACATTCATACAATCTTGAATCAAGTGCTGGAAGCTAACAATTACTTACTTTCCTATTGAAATTTAATCATGCACCTCTCTCTAACACAGAATCATACTTTTATTTTCTGGAAGCTGTAATGCCCTGCCTCAGCTGAATCTCTCAAGAAAGCAGAACTCTTGAAACTGGCATCATTTCAAGAGGAACTTTTATTGAGAGCCAGTGACAGCAAAACAAGCAAGGCAGAATCTGAAGGTCCCAGGTGAAAGTGTTAGACTAAACCCCATTGTTCAAAACCCCTCCCAACTGCCCAGTCCATAGGAGGCAATCCAGAGGTGCAAAGAGGTTGTGAGATTTCCAGATGGAAACTAGGGTAAGATGTTCCCAGGCATCTCTTCCTTGGTCAGGTGAGGCAGATGACCTCGGGCAGCGGAACCAAGTCAACAAAGCAAAACTAAACATATCACAGGAGAGCTCCAAAGGTCCCCTCACTGATCAGGATGGCAGCATCCTGACAGGCATCTATAGCAACAGTTCTGAACCTGTGGGTCGCGACCCCATTTGGGGTCGAACTACCATTTCACGGGGGTCACCAAACAACGCAGTCTGCCATTTTTTTCCCCTTTTCTTTAGCTGTGCTACTCCCTTTTATTCTATTGGCTTTTGAAAGCCAATAGAATAGACTCTCTTGAATAGAGTCTAATTCTATTGGCTTTCAAAAGCCAATAGGAATTGTCCAGGCTGTCTCTGCCCTGCTGAGCCCGCCAAAAGTCCCATTCTGCAAACGGTGCTGCAAGTTGTCTGCAGCAAAGGTGAGCTGTCTGGAAGTTTCCACCCCTCCCTGCTGAGCAACTACTAAAAATGTAAGTAAAAGAGGGCCAGGGGTGGCAGGCCGGTGGACACAGGGAGAGTTGCTGGTGCACATGGGGCCCGGCGGGTGCCTTACCTCCCTTGGGCTGGGCTAGCTGGTGGCCCAGCTGGTGGTCACCCTGCGCCGTCACTGCCCCTTGCCAGCTACGCCTCGGACAGCGCAGGGGGCTGCACCACGCATGCGTGGTGCTCCCGGGCAGGGAAAGTCCTTGACTTACAACCGGTTGGGTAGTCCTCAACTTACAACCGGTTGAGTAGTCCTCGACTTACGACCGGTTGGGGGTTGCGGCATTTAAAAGGTTGAGAACGACTTATCTATAGGGACCTGAGAGAAGCTGGGAATTTTTAAAGGCGACCAAAATAACTTTCTCCATCACAAAATCATAATTTATCTACTTCTTTTTAAAAAGAAAATATAGAAGAAACGATGACCAAGATCTAATTGTTTTTTGTAACTCCCCAATTTTATCAGTAATATTAATATTTATTTGAGTAAAATTTTTGAGACAGTTGTATCCACTTAATTATCTCATACCATCCAGCACTCAATGAACTAGATCCCCATTCATCACATCATGAAGCATTTTGTTAATTCTTCGCTAAAAACAAGTTATACCACCGGTGTTGTGTCCTGAGCCTGCAGAAGCAGGCTCGGGACATTGCAATGGTCCCAGGATTGCTGCAAGCTGCCCAGGACAAGACAGTGTAGTGCCAGCCTTGCGCACATGCGCGAGGTGCAAAATCGCACCTATCAGCTGTTTCAGTTTTGCCGGGGATCCGGGCGTATTTCAGAGGCCTGTGAGCCTCTTAGTGTCTGTTGGTGATTACAGAGTGAATAAAGAGCTGGATGAGTCTCCAGCCCTCTGATTCTTCCAAGGACTTCACACTGGCGACGAGGATGGGATCAGAAGAGCTTCAAACAAGTAATCATTAATTACTCACAAAAAGTCCTGAAGAAGGGGGAAGTCGGCGTTGGGAGCAGCATCTCAGGCCGACCAGTACAGCATCACTGGAGGGTGAGCTCGGCTAAATAACCCTTTCCCCCCCCCCCATGCTAGGAAGAGTAGAGAGGAAATGGCGAAAATTGGGTGCATTTCCTAGTTTGACATTGCTCATCCAGAAAAATGGGACTCCTATGCTGCCAGGGTGGAAAATTATTTTAGAGTAAACCAGATAAGGGAAGTTGGATTAAAGGCTGCAACGCTGTTGTGTGTCTGTGGTCAGGAGGCGTTTGAAATAGCTGAGAACGTAGTGGCCCCTGCACCTCTAGAGTCAGTTACATTCACTGACTTGAAGAAATTGTTAAAGGAACATTTCCAGCCCAAATTGTCTGTGATTGCATGGAGACACACATTTGAGCAAAGAGACCAGAGGGCAGGTGAATCTGCTAAAGATTATATTGCAGCTTTAAGGAGAGCAGCCAAGCCTTGTGAGTTCAAGGATCTGGAAGAGAGGCTGCGAAATCACTTTGTTTGTGGTTTAAGAAACAGAGATTTGCAGCAGAAACCTTTTACCAGAGAAGATGTATCCTTCCAAGATGCCCTAAGAGAGGTGATGGCTGAAGAAGCAGCTGGAGGAGCTGTAAAGTCTCTACAGCCTACCAGGAATGTTCCTGAGATGGCAACTGTCCATCAGGAAGACATCAAAGATGAGTCAGACACAGATCCTGAAGATGAGGTGAATACACTTTACCTGCCATTGGGGAAGAAGCAGAAGCGGCGTCTGGACAAGGCCACTACAGCCATCAAATGCTTCGGATGCGGTGGGAGCCACAAGAGAGCTGAGTGCAGGTTCTGGTCCACCATATGCAGAGGGTGTGGAAAGCAAGGCCACATTGCAGCCGTATGTTTGAGTCAACAGAAGGTACAACCTCAGGAAGAATTGCGTCTGAAAGGTACCAGGGTCCCCAGTCAAAACAGGGTGGGTTTCTGCACATCGCGCAGGAGTATTTTGAGCACAGGAACACATAAACACTTAAAGAAAAAACTGTCTTTAAAAGTAAGGTTGCAAGGGGTTCCTATAGCTATGGAGTTGGACACAGGGTCTGCTCTCTCTATTATTTCTAACAATACAGTTAGGAAGATTTGCAACAGTAGTGGCATTCGAGCCAAACTAAGACCCTCTAACATAATTCTCACAGACTTTCAAAATTCTAAAGTGTATGTTAAGGGGGAGGCCACCCTTAATGTGCAGTATAAGGATTTTGAAGGTCCTCTAGATGTGTTGGTAGTGGGGGTGGAACGCATGAGCCTTATTGGACTCAATTGGTTCAAGGCTCTGGGCATCCAAATCACTGGGCTGCACAATTTGCAAACGTCATGCCTGGCAGAAGTCTGCAAGGAGTTTGCAGATGTGTTTAGTTCAGAGCTCGGATCCTTAAAGGGGCTTCCAGTCATGTTAAGGTTAGACCCCAAAATTACCCCCATCAGGGCTAAGCCAAGGAGGGTAGCTTTTGCCCTCAAGGCTAGGATTGATGCTGAACTGGACAAACTGCTACAGCAAGGTATTTTAGAACCTGTAGATTCCATGGGAAACCCCCATAGTAACGCCTCTAAAGGCTAATGGGGAAATACATATTTGTGCAGATTATAAATATACACTAAATAAGGCTTTACAACAGCATGCTTATCCAGTTCCAGTGGTAAGTCACATTCTGGCACCCCTTAAGGGGGGGGCGCATCTTTGCAAAGCTTGACCTGGCACAGGCCTACCAACAGTTGCCTGTTGATGAGGCAGCTGCAGAAGCACAAACTATAGTCACTCACAGAGGGGCATTTAAGGTAAAGAGACTGCAATTTGGGGTTAGTGTAGACCCTGGCATATTCCAAAGCGTCATGGAAAGCACACTGTGTGGGATTCCAGGGGTCTGCCCCTACTTTGATGATGTCCTCATTGCTGGGGAGTCACCTCAAATGCTAGCTGAGAGATTAAGAGCTGTCTTGCTTTGTTTCAGAAAAGCAGGCCTTAAACTTGAAAAGGAAAAAATGCAAAATTGGAGTCAATTCCACTGAATTCTTGGGATTTAGAATAGATGCCCAGGGTATCCACCCTGCTGAAGGCAAACTGCGAGCTATACAAGAGGCCCCTAGCCCTAAATCCAAGGGTGAATTGCAAGCCTTCCTGGGTCTCTTAAATTTTTATCATGCCTTCCTACCTCACAAGGCTGCTATGACGGAGCCATTACATAGGCTTTTGGACAAACAGGCTCCATGGCAGTGGACTAAGATCCATGAAAAGAGTTTCAATGAGGTTAAGGCCTTGCAATACTGTCTTAGCTCATTTCAATGAGCAGCTGCCTGTGTGCATAGCCTGTGATGCATCTCCTTTCGGGGTAGGAGCAGTACTCAGCCATCTGAAGGCTGATGGGACTCAGGTCCCTATAGCTTATTATTCCAGGACCCTGTCTTCTGCTGAGTGCAATTATGCTCAGATTGACAGAGAGGGTCTGGCCATAGTGGCCGGCATTAAGAAATTTTATGATTTCTTATATGGCCGCAAATTTACGGTCTTTACGGACCATAAGCCTCTCTTGGGATTGTTTACTATAAACAAACAGACCCCACATATCACTTCTCCTCGTATGCTGAGATGGTCCATTTTTCTGTCAGCGTATGACTTTACTTTAATTCACAAACCAGGTAAGGATATGGGTCATGCTGATGGCCTGAGTAGGTTGCCCCTGCAGCAATTGGAGCCTGCTCCTGCTCCTGCTGTTCATATTCTGTCCATTCAGGAATTATCAGAGTGTCCCCTCAATGCTAGGGATGTGGCTGCAGAAACCGCCACTGATCACACGCTTACACACGTGCTGTCATGGGTGCTCTCAGGGTGGCCTGACAAATGCCCTGACATGGAGTTTGAGAGTTTCTGGAAAAAGAAGCATGAGTTTTCCACTTTCAAGGGTTGCCTGTTATGGGGTAGCAGGGTTGTGATCCCTATCTCATTGAGGCCTAGAATCTTGTGTTCTCTGCATGAGGGACATCCTGGTATAGTAAGGATGAAAGCGCTTGCGCGCAGCCATCTTTGGTGGCCTGGACTCGATAAAGCCATCAAGGCCCAGGTTCATGGGTGCCAAGCATGTCAACAGTCTCGGCCTGAAATGCCTCAGGCCCCAGTGCACAGGTGGGAGGAAACTTTATTTTCTTGGTCCAGGGTGCATATAGATTACGCTGGGTCCTTTCAGGGGCAATTCTTCCTCATTGTTGTTGACAGCCATTCCAAATGGCTAGAGGTTGTTCCTGTTTCCTCCACCACTACTGCCAGGACCATCCAGGTGTTGAGAGGCATTTTTGCATCACACGGCCTTCCAGATGTGCTGGTTTCAGACAATGGTCCCCAATTTACTTTTTCTGAGTTCCAGGCTTTCCTGCAAGCCAACATGATCCGGCACGCGACGTCGGCTCCTATCCACCCGTCCTCCAACGGAATGGCTGAGAGAATGGTGCGCACTACCAAAGATGCTCTCAAGAGATTGGCTTATGGTAACTGGCATCACAGGTTAGCAGATTTCCTTCTTGCACACTGCACCACACCATGCACTGCCACAGAAAAGAGCCCTGCTGAACTCCGCTGGGGTCGTCACCTCATAACGAAGCTGGACAGGCTGCATCCTGACCGGGTGGCTTCACAGGTGTCACAACCGCGGGCACTTAGGAGACTCCAAGTGGGTGATCCGGTCTGGGCACATAACTATGGGCCTGGTCATCTCTGGGTGACAGTCTGCAAGACCTCGGCGCCATTGTCATATGAAGTGACAGTGGGTGACAGCCGTGTCATTTGCAGACACATTGATCAGATGCGTTTAAGATTGGACTTTCTCTCTTCCGCTCCTGGCTCTGTTCTGGGAGGGGAGGGGGAGGGGGGATGATAATATGCAATATGAAGATTCAAGGGATAGGGGGTTTCCCCACTTACCCACAGGGAGACATACCGAGGGTGTCCACATTACTCACCTTCAACAGATAACACTCCAGACAGGGAGTTTGACAGGAGGTATCCTCATATTTCACAAGGGAACAGTGATCAGGAATTCCAGCAAGGCCGAGGGTACATCCCGGCAACTACCTCACAAAGGAGGTCAACAGGGAGAGGGGTGGCCAGAGAGGCAACTCCTGATTCCGGCACCTCAGGCACAGGTGGAAAAGCTCCTGAGCACAGGGGTGGCTCTGATGCCCAGAACTCAGCATCGGCTGGCCCCGGGGCCTAGGGACAGTGCTCCCATGGAAGGTCCATTGTGGACCTGGGAACTACTACTCCTCCAAGGTATGCTGGCTGGGACATAGAAGGTCCAGCCAGCCAGCTGGGGGGCAGGTCGACCAGATACGAGGGGCAACAAAGTCCTGGCCTGCTGAGCCTGGTGGGCAAGCAGACAGGCCAGGCAACAGCTCCAATGGCATTTGGAAATGTAGGGCAGCAACATCTGGGCTCACCTAGCCTAGCAGGTGAGCAAGTGAGCCCTGCACCCTCACCAGGTCCGAGAAGGTAGCAAAGGACCAGATACCCACCAAAATACCTGAGGGAATATGTTAACCTGCAGACCAGTTTTGGGAAACTGCTGAGGGCCCACAAGTAATGGGGCAGTCTTGTATTAATTGTTTTTTTTTTGTTTCCGATACCTTTATTCCCAAAATGATAGGGCGTGTGCCCCACTTAACATAACAGATTACACATTCCATGTATTTGTTGGACAAGGGTGTTCCCCAGGTCTGAGAAGGTCGCAACATGTCCATCACCCACATAAATACCTTAAGGGGCATTGGAACAGGCTGTCAAGTCAAGGGAAATGAATTGCAGTTGTACCCATTGGGATGGTGCTGTCATGGGAGACTGAGGTACAATTATTCCCTAATGATAGCACAGTACAATACAAGGGTGTGACCATTAGCAACCTTAGCATGTACAGTCCATGCAGTGGAGTGATGGAATCTGGAACACGTCCTGTCAGAGAGGTCACATATGTGTGCAGAAATGTTTCATCTGGGGGGAAGGGGTGCAGAAGCAGGCTCGGGATGTTGCAATGGTCCCGTGATTGCTGCAAGCTGCCTGGGACCAGACAGCACGGCGACAGCCTCGCACACATACTCGAGGCGCGAAATCACACCTATCAGCTGTTTCAGTTTTGCCCGGGGATCTGGGCATATTTAAGAGGCCTGCGAGCCTCTTAGTGTCTGTTGGTGATTACAGAGTGAACAAAGAGCTGAGTTGTTGCAGGATGAGTCTCCAGCCCTCTGATTCTTCCAAGGACTTAACACCCAGCATCCACAAAATCTGTTGAGGAAGTATAATGATACTTGTACATGAGTTCGGAGGACCAGAGAAAGAGATGCAGGGAAGCATCAGATAAGATGGTTTGGGTGTAGGGATCACCCACAGCTGCACAACAAGCAGAGAAAGGAACTCAGAAAAAGTCCTTTCTAAATTTTTTGACTGTCAAAAGAGATGGTGAAACATTTGTACTTTCAGACTGAAAGATTTTGTTAATATAGCCTTACAATAAAATAGAATTATTTCATCTGGTCATTTTTCCTATCTCCTCTAAACTTTCCTCTAAAGAAATCCTTGCTTTCTGGTAATCACCCTATTGTTTGCAAGGAGTTTATGAATACTCTAGTTATTTGTGTATTTTGTTTACTTCCTTGGTGACCTTTGCTAGATTGTTATATATGGTTGACAATTTTTGTCAATTACATTTTGTCAATATACGTTTTATCAGTATACTACATGATTTAGAAATATTGCTGAATTTTTGTACAGTTTTTCTCCCAACTCACAATATTTGCAAGTTAAACAACCATTGAAGAAAGATTCAAATGTAAAAAGTGATAAGAAACCAAGATTTCTGCTTTTAAATTCCTGGATGTTTCCATTCTAGTTCCATCCATTTCTAAAGAAGACGGAGTTGTACAATCTTTCTCTGATAAAAATGTACTTGGATCAGAATGGAGACCTAGCAGCAGAGCTGAGGATCTTGAGTAGGGTGGTTCTCCCCAAGGAGGATCCCATCGACAAGGTTTTGGCCACTTTTGAAAGACAGAGACTTACAATCAACCGAGATGCTTTGTCACAGTTAAAGTTGCTCAACAAGGTGGGGAAAATATTGATCTCTTTTCTCTTTTTTCCAAAGCCGTTTCAAGTGGGCTAAATCTAATCAAAAAAGTGGGTAACTTTCACTGAGAATTGAATATGTGGAGTAAAACCTCTATAGTTTTCTTAGGCAGATAAGCATGCTTCAGTTCTATTGACCAAGTCTTTCCTTCTGATGCTGTCATGCTGAATCCTGTTGTAAGCTGATCCAAAATGCGATATGGGGTGATTATTATTTAGGACACAAATTATTGCAATTTAGTGTCCTTTTGGCAGTTTAGTATCACCATAAAACAGGAAGACAGGGCCTCATATGCTGGAGATTTTGGTGTTAATTGCTTCAGGTTTACTAGTTTTTTGCCTTCATATATCAAAGGTGAAGGCAATTCTGTTGACCAGTCCCTGAGTTCAGATTTGGACTGAATCCAATGAAATGGAATCAAGACTGGATGAAGATCCTGTTGGTCCAATTGTTAAATAAGCTTCATCTTGCCTTGATTGGAGTCAGGGGTCTCCCAAAATTGCAGGTCCACAGTCTGGGATGTTTTTAATCACCTGAGATCTTGCTTATAGCTGCCTCTCTTTAACCCCACTGGGATAGTGGAATTTAGGAAGGAGGTCCAAGGCTTTCAATTCACACGAAATAACAATGACTGATCTGATGTGAGCTCATTTATGGATTGATAGATTAAATTTATTTGTTGCCCATCTCACTTTTGATAATGGTTTGAAAACTGAAGTACTGAAGCATCGCTTTGCTGAAAATAAATCTTGATATCACAAATAATAAGGGACAATTTTGAGGGAAATATTACATAGATTTGGGCACTGGCTAGTAAGAGTGCACTTCATCTGAAAATTCCTTGAATGCAACTGTTTATCTTTATTGTTAGCTGCCTTAGGACACACTGAGAGGCTACAAATCAAATTAATAATAAATATGAGTGTGTATTTCCCTGTCACATTGTGTCACCTAATTATATTCTTTCAACAGAAAGGACCTTATGTTGAATATCCCTTCCACACAAGGCTCACACTCATGACCCCTGTGGTGCACCAAAAGATGCCTGACTCACCCTTTTTGAAGGACACATTCTCATGACCTCACCTTCATCTCACCCCACTATAGTTTTAGAAACTAGCCAGTTTTAGTTTTAGTTCACCAGCACGGCAGCCATATAAACTGAACAAATATATTTATGAATGAAGAATATCTTTAAGGTTGACAGCCCTTATTTATAAGGGAATTTTACTTTTTATCTTAACTGGAGATAATTTTGGACGGCTTTCAAAGGGAAGCAGCTTTGCAATGTTTTCTGCATTCCAGAAGAATCCTTTCCAGATTCTACTGGTCAGAAGCTTCTTCTTCATCTTCATTTATTTATTTATTCTATTTCAATAAATGCAATGAAATGAAAATTTAATTAATTTTTCCAATAGAGTTTATTCTAAAATTTAGTATTTTAGATTTTATATTTTAAAATAAAGCATGTATGAAGAATGGAGGAATGTTAATTCCACTAGGAGGAGCAACTCACCAGTTGCTACTTAATGGTTAAATCTTTTCTCAATTTCATCCCTCCAAACTTCATTAAGTAGAAAGCTACTTTATTGTAATCTGATAAGTCAGAAGAAAAAGGGAGGAGCTGAATGAAGCATCTGCCTGCAATTGTCTGTCCTGCAACCAACTGGAACTGGTCAGAGATTTCATATTTGCCTACATGACATCCAGAGACGATTTGGCTAATGTTCATGTCTATCTCCATGTTACATGGATGGTGAGCCCTGACATATTTTCTTTGGCATTTCTTCTTTTTCTGTTTAGTCTCTGCCTCAGTCTAAATGTGTGGGAAAATGCCATCCTGGATTTGTCAAGCAGGCTCGAGAAGGAGAGCCATTTTGCTGCTACGACTGCATTCCTTGTCCAGAGGGGACCATCTCCACTCAGGAAGGTGGGTGACACCACAGGGAAACTTTGTTCAATATGCCTCTTAAAGACATATTTAAGTTTGATTATTTTGTTCTTAATTTTTATGGTGTCCAATTTCTTCCCTAAATGGGATTTATAAGAAAAATATCTAGAAAGAAGGATGTTGTAGATTGCGTAGGAAATCTCTCTTTTATTTGCCAGTTTGGATGTTTCCATTCATATTTATCTTTCTTAGAAATATATGTATTCTTTGTAACTTGAGGAATGATTTTAGATCAATGGGTTTTATTTATCTAAACCAACTTTACATTACAGGCTGATAGATGCATCGATCAATCATTCATTTAATCAGTTAATCTTTAGTAAGATCATATATCCTTATAAGCTTCAATATCTAATTGGGAGGAACAATAAAGGGTTAAAGGAACCATGTTGGGTTAAAGGAATAATGTTGGGTTAAAGGAACAATGAAAACCAAACAGAGGATTCAGCATAAAATCATCAAGTAGATATTTCCTTTTCTTATCTTTCCAATTTTCTTTCTTGTTAACTACTGTAGTGTGATATAACACCAAAAAAAAAAAAAAGGAATATAGTTGTGGTCCTAAAAGGAAAAAAATTCTAACATGCAGTGTTGGGATTAAAATGAGCAGAAAGAAGGGAGAAACAGAGAACTAATAAAAGATTAATCTACTAAATATCTTTTGATACCAATGTTGAATTCATTCTCTTTAAAATGGTTGCCAAATCAAGAGAATATGGAAACATATTGCTTCATCTCATTTTTACAAGATAAAAATACAGATAACACACTCAGTTCCTGTTGTTGAATTTATTTATGAATAAATCTTCCTTAAGATGTTTTTTTCAAATTTATTCATCAAGTTTATATGGCTATTTCACACAAACTGACTCTTGGTGGAATACAATCAAACCAATAATAAAAATTAAAACATTGAGGTATAAATGCTAAGAAAGCGAGAGAGGAGAACATCAAGATGCTACCAACCATGCAACCAGCACAGGGGGCCCTGTTACCAGGAGATCCCCAGGACCATTGGAAGAATCATATTTGAAGGAATTTCTAGAAGGCCTAATAGTTAGGAGACACTCTCAATTTCAGGATAGTCAATTGATTTTTTTTTTTTTGTGAAGGGGGCTGTAGAACCTGTCCTGAAATAGTCAATTTGGCAACCTATCTCAAGTGGTTCTCCATGGATCCAGCCATGTTAGACAAATTTATCCTCTGTCCAGTATTTTTGGAGCAGTGTATTGAGAGCATGGTTTGTCGGTCAATCATCAGTAACTGATTTTAAATAGTTTTGGGATAAACATATGTCCATCATTTAATTTTTTTTAAAAAAATGAAATAAAATATTAAATAAGTAAGAAAACAAAAAATTCAAAGGGCAGACTGAATGCAGGAATAGGACTTTTTCTGCCATCAGTTTTCTGTTTCTGTCTTTTTATCCCATACTCACAGGGTTGCTCTTGAAAACCACCTGAAATTTATACACTGGTCCAGAATGCAAAGGCATGCACAGTGTTGAGTTTCCGTGTGTTCTTCCATAGGACATCCCTGCTATGTAGGCTCCACAGAATCCCAATTTCTTTCCAGAAAATTAAATTAAATTAAATTCACCTTTCAAACCCTCCATGAGACAGAAACAGGGTATCTGCAGGGTTTCCTCTGCTTCAGGATATCTGCTTGTTCCACCAGAGCAGATATAATTAGCATGCAAATGATGTGTTCCCTAAAAGATTCCCACTCTATGGATCATCAGAAGCCTGCCTTTTCTGTTGCAGTTCCTGCCCTATTGGACTTACTCCCCCTTGAAATTGAATAGGCCCCCCATTCTCTTAAACTTCTGGAGACTTACTTCTTCTGCCAACCATTTGGGATAGGTTAAGGTCAGTGCAAGATAAGAATCTGGTAGATTACCTCAGAGAAGGGAGTTTGCAGCACCAGATAGCTCTTCTTTTAATTTTATGTTGTTGCTGTTCTTTTTATAGTTGTGTGCATTGGGGATTTTTTGTTCTTGTAGTGTAAGTATATTCCATCTTAGCCAAAGTTTTTCTTGAAATTTGAAAGACTGTAAAAGAAATATTACTTTCTTTTCCCAGATACCAAAAAATGCACCAAGTGCCCAGATGATCAATATCCAACTGAGAACCGAATCCAGTGTATCCCCAAAAGAATAATCTTCCTGTCCTATGAAGAACATCTCAGCATCATCCTCATCTCCTTTGCTCTAATCTTGTTCCTAATCACAGGCTTTGTTTTATTCATATTCATTAAATACTTTGAAACACCTATTGTCAAAGCCAACAATCAGGACCTTTCCTTCATCCTCCTGGTCTCCCTTCTGCTTTGTTTCTTATCCTCCTTGTTCTTCATTGGCCAACCAAGGAAAGCCACCTGCCTTCTCCAACAAACAGTGTTCAGCATTGTCTTCTCAGTAGCCGTGTCTTCTGTGTTGGCCAAAACAATCACAGTAGTGCTGGCATTCCTAGCCTCAAAACCAGGTAATAAAGTGAAAAGATGTTTGGGGAAGAGCTTGACCAACTCCATTATCCTTTCTTGTTCTGCTGTCCAAAGTCTCATCTGTGCCATGTGGTTGGGAGTTTCTCCCCCATTTCCTGACTCTGATCTGCACTTCCAGCCTGGAGAGATTATCCTTCGATGCAACGAAGGCTCTGTCACCATGTTTTATGTTGTCCTTGGCTACATGGGCTTCCTTGCTGCAATTTGCTTCACTGTGGCTTTCCTGGCAAGGAACCTGCCTGGAGCTTTCAATGAAGCCAAGCTGATCACCTTCAGCATGCTGGTCTTCTGCAGTGTCTGGGTTTCCTTCCTCCCCACCTATCTGAGCACTAAAGGAAAATATATGGTGGCCGTGCAGGTCTTCTCCATCTTGGCCTCCGGTGCTGGACTATTGAGCTGCATCTTCTTTCCTAAGTGCTACATTATCATCCTGAGACCAGATCTAAACACTAAAGGACATCTAATTACAAAAGCAGGAGAATAACTGTAAAATGGTTTTTCGGCTCATAACTTTTCATTATTCATTATTATTGGGTTTATATGCCTCCTTTGGAATTGCTTGACAACAGTTTATTAAAATTGACAGAAATAAATATGTGAAGTTTTTTAGTTAGATGAAAATTCAAGATAATCATCAAATATATTAATAATAAGTTAGTAAATAAGTAGGTAAATAAGTAAGCAAACAAACAAACAAACAAACAAATATTATGTTTTTTAAACTATTGGTTTTCCTCCTTTTTCTCAGCACACATGTCAACCAATATTTGGCTTAAGCAACTCTTCAAGACAAGAGATATATGAGTTCATTGTCTGGGCTTTATAGTGGTATAAGCTTGGCAGGTATCTTCAAATATAATTAGTGTGGTCTGGATCTCATCTGTTTCATAGTTCTTTGGTATATCCGTTCCCCCAGATTATGGGTCCTACTGGACAGAAGAGAGTAAGTGAAGATGATATGGTGTTGCAACTCTCTCACTGGTTTTGTTGATCCTTCTCTTTCTCCTGAGGTGCTCTTTCTCAGCAATCTCCCTTCATTTCAGCTCCAGATCAAGTTCCATCTTCTTCATGGCTTCCTCTCTCACAGCCTCCAGTTACAGCTTCTCTGGGCTGAAGTGCTGAACAGACTTTCCGACTTCTGGTGAGGAATTTCCAGTAGTAGACATTTATTTATAGCCTGTAACTTCCTGACAGGTTTGGCATATCGGTATTCAAGTCAATCAGACTGAAGAGGATTGAAGATAAAATTCACCCTGGTCTGATTTGGGGAGCCAGTAGCTAAACCAAGATGAGGCTGGTACAAGAAGGCCATGGGTCAACTCCTGGATTTAAATGAAAATCAACTTTGCTAAAGGCCTTGAAAGAAAATAAGGTTTCATAAAGAGAACACAGTTAAAAAAGCCCCAAACCCTAAGACAATTCTAGCCACAGTGAAACAACTCAGTTTCCATCTTTCCCAGCTTCACCCCCCTCATTTAGGATTCCAAAGTCTCTCAGAAAACCCTCAAAGTCTTTCCACCTTGTTTTCCATTATTGGCTTTCTGGTAAGTTGACTCTTAGGGATCCCATAAGGTTGCCTTGATCTTTAAAAGATCAGTTTCTCCTCATTACCCCACTCCTTGCCTTGTCCCATATCCTTTGCCTTCCCTTTCTTCTCTCTCTCTCTCAATCCTCCCAGCTATATTTTCACCTCAGCCATCTGATAGCATCATATTTTTGCCCATCAATCACTGCCTTAGAAGTGGAACCCCAAATTTCCATGTTTCATACAGTTAAAAGGAAAATTACCCCACAGAACTTATTTTAGAAGCAACTCATCTTGAAATTCTTTCCGCACTCCATGCATTTATAGGGTTTCTCTCCTGGGTGAATTTTGTCAGAACTCGGGGAACAGCTCAGCCTGAAGCTCTTTCCACACACCAGGTATTGGCAGTTTCTCCTCCATGCTGACCCTTCTATGAGGAATAAGTTGCCTGTAAAGTGGTATTTTCTCATTATCCATTCATTAATATGGGTTTTGTTCAGTGGTGGGATTCAAATATTTGAACAACTGGTTCTCTTTGTGGATGCCATTTCTGGAAGACCATTCTGGGCTTGGGCAACAAAATATTAGCTACCGGTTTGGCTGAGCTGGTGCGAACCCCATCAATGGTTTTGTCCTATGTGGATTGCTCCCCCTAGCCATGGACACTCCAAATCAGTCAGTCACCTGAGCCCACCTGTCTCCCAGGGGTCTTGTGGCAAGGAAAAATAGGAGGAGGAAACTGTACATAGGTAATAGATGATGTAAGCATGAATATTCATAGTTAACAAGCCTCAAGGGACTTCCCCACCCATCTACTCTTACTATCTTTAAGAATGTGTTATTGTTTTAAATAAACAAACATCCGTTGCATTTCCATAACAGTTTTTATAAAATATGCTGAACTGAGAACTTGAAGGTTACAATAGCACATGTTCTTTCTATGTTTCTAACACATTCCCACTTCTCACACTTAGTCTGAACAGAAATACTGACCTACAATTTAAAAAAAATACAGATTTCAGGCAACAGATCCTTTTTCAGTTGAATCCATCACTTTGGGAACTAGTGAAGCCTCTCTGGTTCATTTGGTCACCTTATCACAAATCTCAAGGCATTTTGAACTGATCTTGGAAGTGATAAAAACCCTAGATGGAAAATCAACACAAAGAGATGTCTTGCATAAAACATGTGAAGGCATAGTGAAACCTTATTCCAAATACCGCTCCAGCTATGACTAAAAGTGTCAGAGAGAGGTGTGAGAAATGAAAATATTGGCTATTGTACTTCTATGCAAGAGGTAGGCCCAGGTGAACTCAATCAGGCCTCATGGAAAAAGTACTGAACGAAAGATTGTGCTGTGCTCAGTTTTACAACCCAAAGGAGCTATTTGTAATCCCAATTGCAACTGTATTTTACTTAATATGATTTCGCTAAGCTTTCTTGTTTTAAATATATTTAGAACATAAGGACTGGAACTGTGAGAAATGGGGACCTAAAGTAGCTGATGGGTGCGGGTTCCGATGTATATGATTATGTGAAAAGTTATGATCAGCAGAATGTCTGCAGAAAGAGCAAGGTTGCTGACCATCTGTCTGTGGTTTAAGGAGAGTTATGTATACCATAAGATTGGGCCTGGCAGGGGTTTGAGGCCACTTGGCACTGGATGTCACTGCTATGAAGGCTAGTCCAAAGCTGGTCCTCATTGCAATGGGTAGAAGTATGTATGTGATTGCTTTGTGTTCTAAATTTCAATAAATAAACTTCTGAAGTGAGATGTTTGAAATGTGCTGTCCTGTGTCTTTTAATGGATTTTTTCACTGACAGATGAATTGTTCTCCTTTCTCCCTTGTGCTTTTGTTTTAAGGGAGGAAAGAGCATGGAATGGACCTCCAGTTTTCCTTCCTTCCCAGTTTGGCATTTGCCTCCCACTGTTTCCCTGTTATTGGATGGGGCAAAGACAGTTGGTCTCTAGGTAGCTTCCATAGAAAGTGGGCTCTTTCTGCAGCTCCCTAGTTTTCTGGAAAGTGACGCTTCAGGAATGCCTTCCTGCCATTTTCTATCTTGGATTGTTTTCCCATTCCCACAGCAGAATGCTGAAAGCTTCCCATTTGGGGACAAGAGGATCAAATGACTTCTTTGGATAAGGAACCAATCTGATTCATGGCTGTTTTCCATTTTCCTATCTGGATCAAGTCTTCACTGAGGGTGTTGAGCCTTCCAGAAACTGTTTTGCAGTGGGGTCACTACTTTTTGGACATATCCAGAAAGATGTTAGGATAATTATGATTTAACAGTAAGTCATGGAACTCTAAGGTCCCATAAGGTCTAGGATGTCACCTAATTCTTCCAGAAATAACTGGTGTAGCACATCCAGAGTATTGAAGTGGGAGTTATCTGCATGATCTTGACATCCAGCTCCATTGCTCATAGCTACTTTCAAGAGAGAATCATAGAGAGAGAAAGTGACTAGGTTCAAACAGATTTACAGTTTCATATTCATTACACCTCAGGCAAAAGATTCCGCCATCTCTTTGGGGAGTCTTATATCTTCTGTTCAGCTATCTTATTTTACTATAACTATATTATTTCTTAGCTTGTCCATTCCTGGATGATAACAATTTTAATTACTAATTGCTTTATATTACTATTTGAGGTTTATTTTGGAATTTCACTAGTCTTACACTCTTCATATGTTAATTTTCTTCAGTTTTAACTACCATAATTGTCACATTGATGCACAGGAAGAATACAAAAGCCCAATATCTGCAATGAAAAATTAAATGTTATGAGCCCAAGAAACAATTTCAAAGTCATTTCCCTACTTTTATGATTAGATGTTCCTTAGCATTTAATTCTGGCCTCAGGAAAATAAAGAAAATGCAGCTTAGAAACCCAGCACTGGAGGCCAAGATGGAGAAGACCTGCATAGCCACCATGGACTTTCCTTTGGTGCTCAGGTAGGTGGGCAGGAAGGAGACCCAGACACTGCAGAAGACCAGCAAGCTGAAGGTGAAGCAAATGGCAGCAAGGAAACACATGTAGCTAAGGAGAACATAAAATGTGGTGACAGAGCCTTTGTTGCATTGAAGGATGATCTCTCCAGGCTGGGAGAGCAGGTCAGAGCCAGGAAACGGGGGAGAAACTCCCAGTTACATGGAACAGATGAGAATTTAAACAGCTGAACCAGAAAGGATGATGGAATTGGCCAAGCTATTCCCCAATCATCTTCTCACTTTGTTCCCTGGTTTTGAGGCTAAGAATGTCAGCACCACTCTGATTATTTTGGACAACACAGAAGACATGGTTATTGAGAAGACAAGAGATGGGGTTGAGACCATCCTAAATAACTTTGAAGATACCAGCCAAGCTTACACCACTATAAAGCCCATGAAATGACTCACATTATTTATTTTTGTCATGGTTTTGATAGATGAGACTGATTAAATCAGACTTCCAAGGCCAGAGGTTTCCTCAAAGAACATGTTTATTGGATACAACATATCGGCAGAGTCAAAACTGAAACCAAGTCTAAAATTCCTTCCAAAGGGTTACACTATTACAAAGTCAAACTTCCCACCCCAGTGGTCTGCAATCAGCTATGTTTCCCAATATAATAGTTTGGCGGGCTTTCTAATACCCTGTCCAACATCCTAGCATAACCAACAGAATAACGTTGGTTCCCATAGGACACAGAATTGTTTAGACTAGCAAAAATCCACTGTACCCACTTCCATTTATGTGGCAACCTACAACAGGCAAGATGGCTGCAGTCAGGTTTGTTGTAGAGTTGACATTTATTTATTTATTATTAACGTATTTGTCAATTATCTTGAATTTTCATGTAACTAACAAACTTCACATATTTATTTCCTTCAGTTTTAATAAACATAGGTTGTCAAACAAATCCAGAGGAAGCATATAAACCCAACAATAATGGATAATTAAAAGTTATAAGCCCAAGAAACAATTTCATTGCCATTCCCCTGCTTTTGTCATTAGATGTTCCTTAGTGGTTAGAGCTAGCCTCAGGATGATAACTCAACAGTGGCCACAGGATTGGAAAAGGTCAGTTTACATTCCAATTCCAAAGAAAGGCAATGCCAAAGAATGTTCAAACTATCGCACCATTGCACTCATTTCACATGCTAGTAAAGTTATGCTTAAAATCCTACAAGCTAGACTCCAGCAGTATGTGGATCGAGAACTACCAGAAGTACAGGCAGGATTTCGAAGAGGCAGAGGAACTAGAGATCAAATTGCCAACATACGCTGGATCATGGAGAAAGCTAGGGAGTTCCAGAAAAACATCTACTTCTGCTTCATTGACTATGCAAAAGCCTTTGATTGTGTGGATCACAACAAATTGTGGCAAGTTCTTAAAGAGATGGGAGTACCAGACCATCTCATTTGTCTCTTGAGAAACCTATATGCGGGTCAAGAAGCAACAGTGAGAACCGAACACGGAACCACTGATTGGTTCAAAATTGGAAAAGGAGTCCGGCAAGGCTGTATACTGTCGCCCTGCCTATTTAACTTATATGCAGAGCACATCATGAGAAAGGCAGGGCTAGATGAATCAAAAGTTGGAATTAAGATTGCCGGGAGAAATATCAACAACCTAAGATATGCAGATGATACCACTCTAATGGCAGAAAGTGAAGAGGAACTAAAGAGCCTCTTGATGCGGGTGAAGAAGGAGAGTGCAAAAGTTGGCTTGAAACTCAACATTAAGAAAACCAAAATCATGGCATCCGGCCCTCTCAATTCCTGGCAAATAGATGGGGAAGAAATGGAGGTAGTGACAGATTTTATTTTTCTGGGCTCCAAGATCACCTCAGATGGGGACTGCAGCCAAGAAATTAAAAGACGCTTGCTCCTGGGGAGGAAAGCTATGGCAAATCTAGACAGCATACTAAAAAGCAGAGACATCACCCTGCCAACAAAAGTGCGTATAGTCCAGGCCATGGTTTTCCCAGTTGCAATGTATGGCTGTGAAAGTTGGACCATAAGAAAGGCTGAGCGCAAAAGAATTGAGGCCTTTGAACTATGGTGCTGGAGAAGACTCCTGCGAGTCCCTTGGACTGCAAGGCGTTCAAACCGGTCAGTCCTAGAAGAGATCAACCCCGACTGCTCTTTAGAAGGCCAGATCCTGAAGTTGAAACTCAAGTACTTTGGCCACCTAATGAGAAGGAAGGATTCACTGGAGAAGAGCCTAATGCTGGGAAAGATTGAGGGCAATAGAAGAAGGGGACGACAGAGAATGAGATGGCTGGATGGAGTCACTGAAGCAGTAGGTGTGAATTTAAATGGACTCCAGAAGATGGTAGAGGACAGGAAGACCTGGAGGAACATTGTCCATGGGGTCGCGATGGGTCGGACACGACTTCACAATTAACAACAACAACAGGATGATAATATAGCACTTGGGGAAGAAGATGCAGCCCAACAGTCCAGCACTGGAGGCCAAGATGGAGAAGACCTGCACGGCAACCATGAATTTTCCTTTAGTGCTCAGGTAGATGGGGAGGACGGAGACCAAGACACTGCAGAACACGAGCATGCTGAAGGTGATCAACTTGGCTTCATTGAAGGCCCCAGGCAGGTTCCTGGCCAGGAAGGTCACCATGAAGCAAATGGCAGCAAGGAAACCCATGTAGCCAAGGACAACATAAAACATGGTGACAAAGCCTTCATTGCACTGAAGGATGATCTCTCCAGGCTGGGAGTGCAGATGGGACCTCCCCCCATCTTTTCTGATCCTTCCCTGCATCTCTTTCCCTGTTCCTCCAAACTTATCATTCCTCTTCCTTAATAAATTGTGTGACTGCTGGTGGTATAACTTGCTTTTAACAAAGAATTAACAAAATGCTTCATGATGTGATGAATGGGGATCTAGTTCATTGAGTGCTAATGGTATGAGATAATTAAATGGATACAACTGTCTTAAAAATAAATTTTAATTTTACTGATAAAATTGGGGAGTTATGAAAAACAATTAGACCTTGTTCATTGATTTGTCTATATTTTCATTAATAAAGGAAGTAAATAAATTATGATTTTATGATGCAAAAATTGTAATAATGCTTGGACAAAGTTATTTTGATCTCCTTTAAAAAATTTCAAGTTTCCAGAAAATGAAAATATGATTTTTATGATAGAGAGAGTTTCATAAGTAAAATCCAGTTGGAAACTAACTAATATTTAGCATTCAGTCTTGATACATGATTGTATCTTGTATAACACAAATGAATGGCAGCCACAATCTATATCTTTCTTTAAGATTTCATTTTCAGTTTTTCTCACATTATTCTAGATTCTATACTAAAATAGTAGTAATATTTTAATGCTATGATAATAACCATATTATTAATTTGATGATAATGTCATTAATGATCCAGTGGAATCCTACCAGGTCCTCTTGTCGGAAACAAACTTGAAAAAGACATTGCACAAAATTTTCATTAGTTTTAGTGAGGGACAAAGAAGGAGAGGAAGAGATCAAAGGAGCTGCTTTTAGCCTTGAGGAAAGACTACAAGGAGAAGAACCATGTTGGTTTACAAGAGCTTAAAATCAGAAGGAATCTAGGAACATTTTTTCAAATAAATAAATAAATAAATGCAACAACAACATCCTAACAGCAAATGGGGAGAACATTGGTGACATCAACATCAGACAAGGAATTTTCCAAGGGGACTCACTTTCACCACTACTATTCAACGTCACATTAATTCCATTGACAATAATCTTACAAAACGCAAAATTGGGATACTACATCTCAAGCCAGTATGGCAAGATAAACCACCTACCATACATTGATGACTTAAAACTGTATGCAAAAAGCCACACTGAACGTCTATCAATATTCAACGCAGTCCAACTGTTTAACAGTGACATCAGAATGAACTTTGGACTTGGAAAATGTGCTATATTATCCATGCAACGAGGAAAAATAAGAAAAATAGAAGGAATAGAACTGGGAAATGGAAGTATTGTGAAAGCATTAGCAAAGGATGATGGTTACAAATATCTATATGATCAGAGCTTTGGTTTTCAGGACAGCTTTCTGCAAAAGTAGTCAGTTAAATCAAGATGTGACACTAACATTATTCTTGCCTTAAATGTGTTCACATGTCTTTACTACATTCATAGCACTTTTATTCAGTTGACACAGAAATTTGTTTTGATTTTGTTATAACTAAATAATATGTCATAAATGTGATCACAAAATCCTTTTTGGACAAAGAATTATTATTGTTATTGTTATTTTTAGATTATGCTTTTGCTATCCATTAGCTTAGTAAGTCCTTGACCCAAATAAAGCATTATAGCCCCAATATCCTTGGATGTTCTCCAATACAATTGATAACTCTTCATAGTGAAGTGAAAACCTACCATGAAGGCTGGGGAACCAAAATAGATTTTGGGATGATGGAGCCCTTCACAATCCTGTTTTATGCGACCTACCAGGAAAGTAATAATGTACTTTCAACAACAAGAATAGATGGACAAAAAGCGTGTTTCACATTCTTTCATAGACTAAATTCTATTTCTGAAAAATCCACTCAATCTACTCATGCAACAATGAGGCCCTAAATAGAAGGCCCAGTCTAGCTCAATACCAACAAAGAGGAAAAATAACAGCTCTCAAAAGAAACCAGCATGGCTGCATAAAGAACTCTCTGACAAATTGAAAGATAAAAAGGGCAAGTATAGAAAGTCGAAAGAGGGGCACATAACTAAGAATATCAGCAAATAGCCCGAGCCTGCAAAGATGAAGTGAGGAAAGCCAAGGCTCAAAATGAACTAAGGCTTGCGACCAAAGTCAAAAATAACAAAAAAAAAAACTTCTTTCAACATGTAAAAAATAAGAAAAAAGTGAAGGAAATGATTGGTCCATTAGTAGGTGAAAGTGGCAAGAAGGTGACTAGCAATAGAGAGAAAGCAGAACTATTTAACTCGTTTTTTTGCATCTGTCTTTACACAAAGGGAAAAAAACAGACCAACCTATCAAAAATAGTGCCATAAAAAAAACAGTATAGAAACATAAGTTAAGATAGGCAAGAAAATGGTTAGTGAGCACTTGTCCAGCCTAGACAAGTTCAAATCGCCAGGACCAGATGGATTACACCCCAAGGTTCTCAAGGAACTGGCAGATGTGATCTCAGAACCACTGAACTATATTTTTCAAAGATCCTGGAGCACCAGAGGACTGAAAAAGAGCTGTTGTAGTTCCTATCTACAAAAAAGGAAAAAAATGGACCCAGGAAATTACAGACCTATCAGCCTGACCTCGATACCTGGGAAGATTCTGGAAAAGATAATCAAACAACGAATTAGCGAACACCTAGAGGCAAACCAAGTCATTACTAAAAGCCAACATGGTTTTGTCAAAACAGATCATGCCAGACAAACCTTATTGCATTCTTTGACCAAGTGACAAAATTAGTGGATCAGAGGAATGCTGTTGATATAATTTACTTGGATTTTAGTAAGGCATTTGATAAAGTAGATCACAACCTACTACTTGATAAGATCGAAAAATGTGGGTTAGACAGCATCACCACCAGATGGATTCGTAGCTGGCTAATCGGCCGTACTCATCATGTGGTCCTCAATGGAACTGCATCTACATGGAAGGAAGCGTGTAGTGGGGTGCCCCAGGGCTCTGTCCTAGGCCCCGTGCTCCTCAACATCTTCATCAATGATTTGGACGAGGAGATAGATGGGGAACTCATCAAATTTTCAGATGACACCAAGTTGGCAGGAATAGCCAACACTCCAGGAGACAGGCTTAAGATACAGGAGGACATGGACAGACTGGTATTATTTAACAAAATGAAATTCAATGGTGAAAAAAGTAAGGCTCTACATTTAGGCAAGAAAAACCAAATGTACAGGTATAGTATAGGTGGTACCTTGCTGAATAGTAGTAACTATGAGAGGGATCTTGGAGTCCTAGTGGACAATCACTGAAATATGAGCCAGCAGTGTGCTGCAGCTGCCAAAAAAGCCAACACAATGCTAGGCTGCATTAACAGAGGGATAAAATCAAGATCATGTGAAGTATTAATATGACTTTACAATGCCTTAATAAGGCCACACGTGGAATACTGCATCCAGTTTTGGTCACCACGATGTAAAAAAGATGCTGAGACTCTAGAAAGAGTACAGAGAAGAGCAACAAAGATAATTAGAGGACTGGAGGCTAAAACATATAAGGAACGGTTGCTGAAATTGTGTATGTCTAGTTTAACGACGAGAAGGATGAGGGGGGACATGATAGCAGTGTTCCAATATCTCAGGGTCTTTCACAAAGAAGAGGGAGTCAAGCTATTTTCAAAGGCGCCTGAAGACAGGACAAGAAGCAACAGATGGAAACTGATCAAGGACAGGAGCAACTTAGAACTAAGGAGAAACTTCCTGACTGTTAGAACAATTAATCAGTGGAACAACCTGCCTCCAGAAGCGGTGAATGCGCCAACAGTGGAAGTTTTTAAGAAGAGACTGGACAGCCATTTGGCTGAAATGGTATAGGGTTTCCTGCCTGAGCAGGGGGTTGGACTAGATGAGCTCCAAGGTCCCTTCCAACTTTATTATTATTATTATTATTATTATTATTATTATTATTATTATTATTATTATTATTATTATCATTATCATTATCATTATCATTATCATTATTATAATCCTGGGATATTCCACAATTCTTTTCATATTTCATATAGTCACGTCTAGATGCGATGGGTAGAAGATTAATTATAAGAAATAAACAAATATATATTTTTTCTCTAGTTTGGCCAGTACGGCATATTTTCATACAAGGAATATTTCAGTGGGAAATCTTTCAATGCTGGCACTGCCTCACATGTATCCTAGCACCATAGAAGATTTTGCTAGTTCTTCAAAGAAGTCAATTGTGCCTTAAGTTAGTTCAGCATACATCGCACAATTTTTGATTGTTACTTTCACGTGCCCCTTTTTCAACTCTTCATAGGATGATTCCTAGATTGATTTCAATTGCTGTTTTCCTCCCATGTCAAATACAATGAAACAAGAATGAAGATCTTATCAAACTGTTTTGACTTTCATTATGTAAAAAAACCAAGTGAGTGATAATTTTCATCATTTTCAGGCTCACTGTTATGTGTCCCCGGAGAATATTTGTGGCTACAATCACAAAGGTTAAACAAATAAAATGAATGAAGTCATATATAAACTTCCTAGAGTAGTGTGAGTTAAAGTGTTAAATTTAATTTTTACTTAACTTGATAGAAGACACAGATCACAACTTATCCATGGGTTTAAACAGCCACAAAAAAGTTAACTGACTTACTCTGGACCTAAGACTGCAAAGCAACAGCAGCTTTGAGTAAATAATTATTATTAAAATAACCATAATTAAACTGACAGCTTTTAGCAAAACTACACATCATGTTTAATAGATTTTTCCATACCAACAATTGATCTATATGATCAGAGTTTTTTTTTTTTCTTTTCAGGACTGCTTTCTGCAAAAGTAATCAGTTAAATCAAGATGTGGCACTAAGATCTTCTCCATTATCATTTTTTTTAAATCAGTGAACAAGATGGTGGTGATAATAATGTTGGCATTAGTTTTGTTACCTTACACAGCTAGCAAATGTCCTGTTGATAAACGTGCAACTCGGGTGCTTCTTCCAATTCTTCACAAATATTACCATTCTGGAGAATTTAACATTGCCAGCATAACTTCTCAGAGCAACGTGCTTTCACGTGCATTATCGTATGAGAAAATACCATCTCCGGAGTACTTTGATGATATTCCGTAAGAACCTGGGATATATTTGAATAGCAATGTGTATCTCTCCTAACTCTCTGTCTGAGCAAGTTGCTTTATAGATGAACTTTTATTCCGATTCATACCATTTTTAATATGACCTCATTCTAGTTTTAGCAGAAAAGCATAATGATAGCATGTTTCTTTATTAATAGAAGCCATGCATTCTGTTCTTAATAATGTTTGTGTCCTTCCCTGTTGTTTCTGAAGCTGGTCAGCTCAAGTTGTATTTTGTAACATCATAAAGACTGTTGTGTGCTAATAAGGTTTTGGTTCTCCAACAAAAGCAGGGCATGTTTTCTGATTATATTTATTTCAGGGTAGATTTGAAGACAAGAGCTGCAGCCCTTATGAAGATATATGTTAACCAATTTACTTTTTAACAGCAAGATTCTTTTGTAATCATTTATTTTGACTCCCAAAATTACATCTGTTGAGTTAGAATGTATAGCGGTTGCAATAGATTTTTCCCCACATTAGGGAAAATGACCAACTTTTCAAAACTGATAAACTATATTTTCAGTTTTGGGCAGAATTCTGAACTTGAATGAACAATTCTGGGAACTTGTTTGTGTTTTGGGTTATAAACAGCTGTTAATTATTCCCAATCCTTGACTTTTTAAAAGGATCTTTTTCTTCTTTCTGCTTCTCCTTCTTCTTAGCACATTCGTGTGTTTGTGTGTCTGCATGTCTATGTGTGGGTGGGTAAGTGGGTGGCTGTTGTATCCATGTGATAACACAACTATAAATTCTTCCTGCAAACTGAATCAAATGTTCTGAGTCCCTGAAAGTATGGGCCATCATATACCTGCTGGCCATGAAGATGCTATGCTAAGCTTTCTTCCGGTTGCTGTCCTAGTATATTGTCCTCCTTTTTGAACAGAATAGACCACATGAATCTAATTTTAACAATGCTCTGGAACTCAGGTTAAGATATTCTACAAGGGAATGAACAAGAACACTGGGTTTTAAAATCATGAATCATGCAGAACTCTCTACTCAGCCCTGTGAATGAATGAAGGAGGGTCATTTATAATCTTAACACAACTGTATGAATGGTTTGTCTTTACTGAATGCAGGCAGATTTCCCAAAACATATAACAGAATTATTGTGTGCGTGCTGAGTAGAAGTTCCAAATTAAATTCACATACAAATTTCAAAAAGGGATACCTTACCAGAGTGCATTGTTTTCTCCCAAGTTACCCTTCCCGCCATAACAGCTACATAATCTATCTCAGATATAGCATCATTTGTTTGATATATATATTTAATACGTATTTTGCTACATTTAGCAATTTTGAAATGTGTGGTTCTGTCTTATGTACTTCTTTGTAGGGTGTTGACTCAGCATCACCAGCATATCCTGGCACTGGTATTTGCTGTGAAAAAAATCAATGAAGACCCACATATTTTGCCAAACATCACTCTGGGCTTCCAGATCTATAACAGCCATTTCAGTGCAAGCCGGACTTATCTTGCCTCAATGGAACTGCTCTCCCCCCAGAAGAGGTTCATTCCAAACTACAAGTGTGACAGGAGAAACAATGCAGTTGCCGTCATTGGGGGACCTAACTCAAATGTCTGCCTCCATATGGCCACCATTCTTGGTTTCTACAAGATTCCACAGGTAAAGGACATCTATATTTCTCACGCTTCCCTTATTGGCTTTATTACAATAAGGGGAAAACTATGTGGCTTTTTTAGAGTTGAGACTCATATGTTCACTTTCATCTTTCATAATTGAATGTCAGAATTCCTCTGCTTATAGAGACTAAAATATTTTTTCCTGTGATTTGTCTCATGTCCCCCATTTCTTTGCAGAAGAAGGGCATACCTTCCAATCTGCCAAAATTGAGAGTAATAGATTTTATCCTTGACTTTTCATAATTTGATTTAGAAGACTTAGTTGCTAGAATCTAAAAATAACTAGCAATGCTTTCTGTGATCAAAAACTTGCACTAACGTGTTTACATATACAGAAGTATTTTGGGCAAACTGTTTTTTCCTGTTGCTATCTTCTATTGTTTTCTATTGATGTCTCATAGAAAACAGGATCACATGAAAACATAGGATCATGGCAGCTATATTATTACAGATATATTAACAGAATATCAGAGTTGGACGGGAGGTTTTCTAACCCAACCCCCTGCTCAGGCAGGAAACCGTATACCATTTCAGACAAATGGTTGCTTAATCTCTTCTTAAAAACCTCCAGTGTTGGAGCACACACAAATTCTGGAGGCAAGATGTTCCACTGATGAATTGTTCTAATTGTCAGGAAATTTCTCCTTTGTTCTAGATTGGTTCTCTCTGTGATTAGTTTCCATCCATTGCTTTTTGTCCTGCCTTGAGATGCTTTGGAGAATAGGTTGAGTCCCTCTTTTTTGGGGCAGCCCCTGAGATATTGGAAGACTGATATCATGTTCCCCCTCGTCCTTCTTTTCATTAAACTAGACCTACCCAATTCCAGCAACCATTCTTTGTATATTTTAGCCTACGGCCCCTAATCATCTTTGTTGCTCTTCTCTGTACTCTTTCTAGAGTCTTAATATCTTTTTTAAAAAATATTGTGGTGACCAAATATATTCACCCATAGATATTATGACATAATTTTTCAAAAATATTTTTGTTCTTTATTTTTAAAAAAAGGTTACATATGGATCTGCTCCAGTACTGCATTACAGAAGCCAAGCTGGCTTTGTGCAACAGATGTTCCCAAGAGGCACTCATCAATATAATGGGATCCTTCACTTACTTCTGCATTTCAGATGGACATGGATTGGGGTGCTTTACCTTGATGATGACAACGGGGAAAGGTTTGTGCAGAATGTCCTTCCCTTTTTCTCTGAGAAGGGCATTTGTTTTGACTTCATACAAAGGCTCCCCAAACAAGGATTTACGGGGGAAATGCAGAAACTTATAGAAGGAGGACTTGCAACTTACAACACCATTATGAGAAACAGTTCCAACGTTTTGCTCATACATGGAGAAATTCAGACAATGCCAATTTTGAGATTCATGATAGCAAGTTCAGTATATTTGGATATATCTTCAAAGCCAGGTGATAAAGTCTGGATGATGATGGCTCAAATGGATTTCACTTCCTTTGCTTTCCAGGGCAACTGGAGCATAGACTTCCTTCTTGGTGCTATCTCCTTGGCAGTCCAGTCAAAGAAAGTGTTGGGATTTCGAGAGTTCCTTCAGACCAGAAATCCTATCTCAGAAAAAGAAGACGGTTTTATCCAGAGCTTCTGGGAAAGTGTGTTTGAATGTTTTTTCTCAAGCCCCGCTTCAGAAAATACGTCTGAGAAAATCTGCACTGGGTTTGAAAAACTGGAGTCTCTTCCTGGTTCTCTTTTTGAAGTGAAGATGTCTGCTCATAGCTATAGCATGTACAATGCCGTCTATGCTATAGCACATGCTCTGCACCACATACATTTCTTGAAATTCAAGGAAAAAATAATGGTAAAGGGGCAGAGAAAGAAACTTCTCAATCAATACTCTTGGCAGGTACAGTATATGCCCTTAAATGTAAATACAGGATGATAGCAGTGTTCCTATATTTGATGGGCTGCCATGAAGAGGAGTGGGTTAAACTATTTTTCAAAGCACCAGAAGCAAGACAAGAAGCAATGGATGGAAACTAATCACAGAGAGAAGCAACCTAGATCTAAAGTAGAAATTTCCTAGCAGTGAGAACAATTAACCAGTGGAACAACCCATGGAACCACTTGTGAGCAGACTTGTCTTTAAAAGTTATGGGTGCTCCATTGCTGGAGGCATTTTAGAAGAGTCTGGACTGTCATTTGTCTGAAATGATATAGAGTTTCTTGCTTGAGCAGGCGGTTGGACTAGTAGATCTCCAAGATCCCTTCCAACTCTGTTATTCTGTTCTTTCTAGTCTATTTTATATCACAAATGGAAAATAGCTTATCGTAGCTTTATATGCAAAGGTATAACTTATAGGCTACAATCTGTGAGTTAAGAAGGAGGAGGGTGGAGGAGGAAAGTAGCTGAGTCCCTGCTGATTGGACCTCCGTTGAATTTAAACCGCCCAGAGATTGCTGGGAAGAGCTACAATCTGTGAGTTAAGAAGGAGGAGGGTGGATAGGAAAGTAGCTGAGCCTCTGCTGATTGGACCTCCATTGCATTTAAACTGCCCAGAGGTTTAACTAAACCTAATTAACTAAAAATTAAAAACAGCAGTGGTACATTCAGGACAAGCGTGTCTGAGATTCCTTTCATCTCAGAATGTCTGGCTTAGTTCAGTTGCCTTATTTTGCAGCTGTCTTTCACAGTACTCTTTTCAAACTGGGAAACTGTCCTATCTGTAAACAAATCACAAGTCTACAAGGACAGATTATTTATCTAGGGTCTGTAATCGGCACTCTTCAGGTAGAAATTATGTGTCCGGTTCAGCCTTTCTAATCTACTGAGCCTCCATATTGGATCTAATCCTCAGTAACAGAGATGAAATGATGGAAGGTGTTGAAGCTACAGGAACCTTGGGGGGAAGTGATCATGCAATATTGGAATTCAACATTCTGGAAGCACAAGCAATAGAACACAGTCAAACTAGAGTCTTGGACTTTAAGAGAACTAATTTCAATAAACTTATAGATGGCTTGGGAAGGATTCCATGGATGAGAATCCTCAAGGGAAAACAACTCAAGAAGCTTGCAAAATTTTGAAAAGTGAGATAATAAAAGCCTAGTCTAGCAAAATACAAACCAAGAAGAAAAATAACAGTTCTCAAAATAAACCAGCATGGTTGCATAAAGAAATCTCTGATAAACTGAAAGATAAAAAGAACAAGTATAAAAAATGGAAAGAGGGGCACATAACTAAGGCAGAATATCAGCAAATAGCCCGTGCCTGCAAAGATGAAGTGAGGAAAGCTAAGGCTCAAAATGAACTAAGACTTGTGACCAAAGTCAAAAATAACAAAAAAAGCTTCTTTCAATAGGTAAAAAACATGAAAAAAAGTTAAGGAAATGATTGGTCCATTAATGGTGGAAAGTGGTAAGAAGGTGAGAAAGCAGGGAGAAAGCAGAACTATTTAACTCATTTTTCACATCTGTCTTTACACAAAGGGACAGTCCAACCTATCAGAAACAGTACATAAAATAACAGATTAGAAACACAAGTTAAGATAATCAAGAAAGTAAGTAAGTGAGCACCTGGCCACCCTAGATGAGTTCAAATCACCAGGGCCAGATGGATTACACCCCAAGGTTCTGAAGGAACTGGCAGATGTGATCTCAGAACCACTGAACTATATTTTTCAAAGATCCTGGAGCACTGGGAAACTACCAGACGATTGGAAAAGAGCTGATGTAGTTCCCATCTTCAAAAAAGGGAAAAAATTAGATCCAGGAAACTACAGACCTATCAACCTGACCTCAATACCTGGGAAGATTCTGGAAAAGATAATTAAACAATGAATCAGCAAACACCTAGAGGCAAACACAGTTATTATTAAAAGCCAACATGGGTTTGCAAAAACAGATCATGCCAGACAAATCTTATTGCATTTTTGACCAAATTAGTGGATCAGAGGAATGCTGTGGATATAATTTACTTGGACTTCAGTAAGGTATTTGGCAAAGTAGATCACAACCGAGTACTTGATAAGATAGAAAAATGCAGGTTAGACAGCATCACTACCAGATGGATCCGTAGCTGGCTGACCGGCCGTGCTCAGTGAGTGGTCCTCAGTGGAATTGCATCTACATGGAGGGAAGTGTGTGGTGGGGTGCCCCAGGGCTCTGTTCTGGGCCAGTGCTCTTCAACATCTTCATCAATGATTTGGACGAGGGGATAGATGGGGAACTCATCAGATTTGCAGATGACACCAAGTTGGCAGGAATAGCTAACACTCCAGAAAACAGGCTTAGGATACAGGAGGATCTGGACAGACTTGAACACTGGGCACTATTAAACATAAGGAACGGTTGCTAGAATTGGGTATGTCTAGTTTAAAGAAGAGAAGGACAAGGGGGGACATGATAGCAGTATTCCAATATCTCAGGGGCTGCCATAAAGAAGAGGGAATTAAGCTATTTTCCAAAGCACCTGAAGGCAGGACAAGAAGCAACGGTGGAAACTAATCAAGGAGAGAAGCAACCTAGAACTAAGGAGAAACTTCCTGACAGTGAGAACAATTAATCAGTGGAACAGCTTGCCTCCAGAAGCAGTAAATGCTCCAACACTGGAAGTTTTTAAGAAGAGACTGGACAGCCACTTGTCCGAAATGGTGTAGGGTTTCGTGCCTGAGCAGGGGGTTGGACTAGATGACTTCCAAGGTCCCTTCCAACTTTACTACTACTACTATTACTACTACTACTACTGCTACTACTACTATTACTACTATCAGACAGGATTGAGAACAATATAGTTCCCTCTGTTGACTTTGGATAGGCAACTCCATTCTACTCCAAACTTTGTATCAATCTGAGAATCCCCATTTCAGTCTCTGATATTTAGTCACTCACTAAAAAATAATGAGACAGAGATCAGAGCTGATTTGATCCTAAAGATCACTTTGATCTCAAGAGATACTCTCATGGATGTTCCCAGAAAAAATTAAATGCTGGACTAGAAATAAATATTTGTTTTATGTGTACTAATTTCCACAATGTTGCAATTCATTTCTCTGCAATTCATTTTTCCCCCACTGGAAGAAAACACTACTTTTGTCAGTTCTGTACTTCTAGTCCAGTATTTTTCAACCACATCAACTTTAAGATGCATAGACTTTAAGTTACAGACTTCTTCAGTTAGTTGGAGTTCACACATTTAAGTTGCTGAATTTGAGAAACATTGCTCTAGTTTAATAGGATATTGTAGGAGTTGACTAGGCTGAGCCCAATGGAGGGGGTCAAGGACATCATCAATTTGGAGTCCCTTCATGCCCTTAAAAGATCTAAGTCTAGCCCTCCTTGAGTTCCACTGACTCTTAGGATAGAGCTGGAAGGGATCTTGGAGGTCTTCTAGTCCAGCCCCCTGCTCAAGCAGAAGGACCTGTACCATGTCAGATAAGTGACTGTCTAGTCTCTTCTTAAGAACGTCCAGTGATGGAGCACCCATGATTTCTGAAGGTTCCACTGTCCTCTTATCTGCCACTATTTTGCTTTGACCATTAGTAGTTCAGATACCTGCAAAAAGATAGCATGGAATAAACCTGTACTCATTTGAATGATCTTGGTTCCCGATTTCCTGTGTCTCACAAGATATATTAGCAATTCTATATTGATTTTTAAAAATTATGACATTAAAATATTCAGTAATAGAATATTATCTCCTTGTTGATCCCTGCCTGGTGTTTTAAAACTTTCCCCCAAATTTGATCTTAGCTTCATCACATTCTACGAAAAGTATCATTCAACAACAGTGCTGGAGAGAAAATTTCCTTTGATCAAAGTGGAGAAAGAAAAGCTGGATTTGATATTATCAACTGGATAACATTCCCAAATCAGTCTTTCTTGAAAGCAAAAGTTGGAAAGATTGACCCATATGCTTCTTCAAAGAGTATATTCTCCATTAACAACAATAGCATTATATGGCCCAAGAAGTTCAATCATGTAAGGATCTACCTATTTCCTGAGGTATTTCCAAATGTAATAGTATATGGGAATGACCTTGGGAAGAGCCAAGACAAGGGACCAATCAGATAAGAGGTAGTTTAGCCCACAGAAGCAAAGGGGTATGGCAAAAATCTCAGAAGGGATTGTCCCTTGTTTTTTGATGAGTAAAGGGAGACATGTACTTTCAGACTTGCAAAATTTTGTTAGCATAATCTTACAATAAAGTAGACTTAGTTCATCTAAGATTCCTGTCTGGACTACCATGCATGTCTAACACAGATGTCGTAGCCATGTTTGGTCAAGGAAATCATTGGCATTGGTCCTAGAAGCTGGATTGCAGAGGAGCAATGGAAGTCTCCCAAACAGTTTTGCCTCCTCACCTTAATGGGCTGAAAAGAGATAATATGCAGCATAATCTTTCCTAACGCTTCTAAGGCAACACTTCACACATGTGTCAGCATGCTGTCTTCTACGCACGAAAAGAGAAAGGGTATTCTCTTAACATTCAATTTGGGGAACATAAAAGTATTTAATTTCACATTTTCTCAGGTTTCTTAAGTGACATTTATCCAAATGAAGGTTTAAGGCAATCTTGAGATAAATATCAATTATTAAAGAAGTTAAGTGACAGCCTAACTCACTAGAACCATCCCTTATGAAGAGCATGAGAATTGGGCGAAACAATAATCATACAGTGCAGTAAATGAATATTGCTATTTATTTGATTTAGTTTTGCTTTTTATATGTTTGATACATATTTATTGATACGACTACTTGATTTTTTTACATTAAGACACAACCTATTTCAGTATGTAACGATAACTGCCATCAAGGATTTTATAAAATGAAGAAGGAGGGGGAGCCCTTTTGCTGTTATGATTGCCTTCCATGTCCAGAAGGAAAGATTTCATCCCGGAAAGGTGAGAAAAAATGAACCTAGAATTTTCAAATGCTTTGATATTTAGCACATGCAGTTCCTTTGCATTTAAAATGATGTATGTAATTCATTAGCATCATATTAAACAGTTCAGTTTGGGTTTTGTAGTATGGGTTAAAGATTCTATCCAATTTGTGAAGGAGCAAACACATGGAGAAGGAGAACAAAACAATAAGTATTTAATCCTTAAACATTATGTTTGGAATATTTATCTTGGCCTTTTTTTTGAAGGCCTGAAACTGCAAGACCACCATTTCCTCCAAACCATTTGGCCCACCCAGTGTACATATTACGCTACTCTCTTTATTCTGTGAGACGAAAGGGACTGAGGTCTTTTCCAATAATCAATTGCCAGAGCAATAAAGAATTAAACAAGAGCTAAAGACAGCTTACTGGACCATAGTGGATGGAAGTAACTATTTGTAACAAGGGAATCAAGAACTTGTTAAGCCTGGCTTCATTCAATTAATAGTGAAGGATCCTGTATTTGGTCCTTCACAAGGTGGAAAGACATGCACAGTCTTTAGATAATCCCAACTTGAACTGTTGGTCCTTCACAAGGTGGGAAAGACATGCACAGTCTATAGATAATTCCAACTTGAACTGTTGGAGAAGGTTTAACATTCATAATAAATTTATTCACCATTTTTATAAGTGATAATTAAGGTTTGTTTTGTTTCTACTAAAGTTGACTGATAAGATTTAAAATTTTAATACAATTTATCTCCTTCATAGTTTTGTCATTACAGAAAAAATATTTGAAATGAATTAAATTGTTCATATATATTTTCTCTTCCAGACATGGTTGACTGTGTTAGTTGTCCAGAAGGACAATTTCCAAATGATGCTAAAGATGGATGTCTTCTGAAAAATATCACTTATCTGTCTTATAGAGAACCTTTAGGATTTGGTTTGACTATTCTTGCCCTCTCACTTTTTTTAATTACAGCATTGATGCTGTTGATATTTATTAGACATCAGGGTACTCCCATTGTCAAAGCCAATAACAGGAATCTCACTTATGCTCTCCTTATTTCTCTTCTGCTCTCATTCCTTTGTGCTTTACTATTCATTGGCCAGCCCAGAAAGTTGACCTGTCTTTTTCGACAAAGTGCCTTTGGTATCATCTTTACATTTGCTGTATCTTGTGTCTTGGCCAAAACCATCATTGTGGTTCTAGCTTTTAAGGCCACAAAGCCTGATTCCCAAATGAGGAAGTATATGAGAAAGCCACTGGCTACTTCTATTGTTTTTTTATGCTCCTTTGTCCAAATTGTTATTTGTACCATATGGTTGATAATTACTCCCCCAGTCCCTGATTTTGATATGCATTCTTTAGCCGAAGAAATTCTACTGGAATGTAATGAAGGCTCAATAGTCATGTTTTACTGTGTCCTCAGCTTTATGGGTTTCTTGGCACTTCTGAGCTTCACTGTGGCTTTCTTTGCCAGAAATTTGCCAGATACATTTAATGAAGCCAAGTTTATCACCTTCAGTATGCTGATGTTTTGCTCTGTTTGGCTAACTTTTGTTCCTGCATACTTGAGTGCAAAGGGAAAATACATACTGGCTGTGGAAATCTTCTCCATTTTGGTGTCCAGTGCTGCATTACTAATTTGTATGTTTCTTCCCAAAAGCTATATTATATTGGTAAAACCAGAACTGAATAATAGAGATCAGCTGATAAGAATAAAGAACTAAAAAATATACAGTGTGTCCAGGGGTTGGCCTTAAATATATTAAGAACTTTGCAAGTTTACTTCTTTGTAAAGTTGTGGTAAAACTAGAACTAATTGTTCTAGTGATTACCACAATATATACAAAAATGTTGAAACTCTGGAAAGAGTGAAGAGAAGAGCAACAAGAATGATTAGGGGGCTGGAGGCTTAAAATATATGAAATCGGTTACAGGAATTGGGTATGTCTAGTCTAATGAAAAGAAGGACTAAGGGAGAAATGATAGCAGTGTTCCAATATTTGAGGGTGTCAAGTTATTTTCCAAAGCACCAAAAGGCAAGACAAGAAATAATGGATGGAAATTAGCCAAGGACAGAAGCAACCTAGAACTAAGGAGAAATTTCCTTATGGCGAGTGCAATCAACCAATGGAACGGCTTGCCTTCGGAAGTTGTGGGTGTTTCATCACTGGAAGATTTCAAAAAGAGACAGGATAACCATTATATCTGAAATGGTATGGGGTCTCCTGCTCATGCAGGGGTTGGACTAGAAGAACTCCAATGTCTCTTCGAACTCTATTATTCTATGTTCTTTGTTCTAACTAATCTAGTTCTAAGACAGGATACCCATTACTATATTTGCCTACCACGGCCCACTGCTATATGTATTTGGTTACTGATCATCTGAGTCTCATCTGCTAATTTCTCAGCAATAGCTCATCCCCAGGTGCCCTACACCTGAGATCCTCAACCTTTTAGTCACCAGGGACTGGTTCCATAGAGAGTGGTTTTTCCATGGACTGGAGGATGTATGATTTTGTGTGCTGCCTGCATCTTGTGGATGGGGCTTTGCTTGTTTGTGTGGACCAATTGCTGGCATACCACAGCCCAGTACTGGTCCATGGACTGGGGTTGGGGATCCCTGCCTTATTCCCGTTACATAAGGAAATGTTTATTTTATTTTCTACAATGTAGTTATTGCCTATTATTTATTTATTTATTTACAAATATTTATATGCCGCCCAATCCCAAAGGACTCAGGGCGGCGTACAAAATTAAAAACAGTCATAAAACAATAAAATAAAATAATCCAGTCATACCGCGAGTCCGATCATATCCCGGCCCGCCGAGGACATCAGCCCCAGGCCTGCCGGAACAGGAGAGTTTTAACGGCTTTCTTAAAGGCCGGCAGGGTGGGAGTAGTTCGAACCTCGGGGGGAAGTTGATTCCAACAGGTCGGAGCCACCACAGAAAAGGCCCTTCCCCGAGGGCCCGCCAGCCGACATTGTCTGGCCGACGGGACCTGAAGGAGGCCCAATCTCTGGGACCTCACCGGTCTCTGGGAGCTGTGCGGCAGAATGCGGTCCTGTAAGTAACCTGGCCCTATGCCATGAAGGGCTTTGAAGGTGATGACCAACACCTTGAATTGCGTCCGGAGACCCACAGGACGCCAGTGCAGCTCGCGGAGGATAGGTGACACGTGGGCGTACCTTGGCGCGCCCACAATCGCTCTTGCCTACCTTGCTGTGGGGCTATTCTAGGCAGAATTTTTCCACATTATTCCATTTCTTGACAAAAAATATGTATCTTTGCATCCTTCTAATGTATGGACACCATTACTGTAATATATATGAGACAGGAAATTCAGGATTTGACAATATTCTTGTTACTGTAAGACAGAGTTTCTTCACAAATAAAATCCTTGATTGGTTACTGCATGGGTAGGATCCTGAGCTGGAAATTTGTATTATTAAATTTGTATTTGAGGAGCCATCCCACCCCAATGGGACTATCCTCACACTAGCAGAAGAGGCCAACTACAGATCCTGTCTGCTAAGAAATTCTGGTGTGTGTGTGTGTGTGTGTGTGTGTGTGTGTGTGTGATGGAGAAGCAGCTTTTTCACTGTGGCCCTATCCCTATGGTACACTCTACCTCTGGAGGTGAGAACTTCTCTGATTCTTTGGGCCTTCTGAAAAGATATTAAAATCTTGACTTGCTGGTTGACTTGGAACCCTAAGAGGGACATTCACCATTGGAGGTGGTTGATAGGGTAAGAAGGCATCATCCCTATGCAGTCTGGCTTCTACTCTTAGTTTTTTTCTATAAGTAGTTCTAAAATTTTAATTTGGATTTTAATTGTTTTTCTATTTGTCTTTTTTATAATCTGTAACCCACCCAGAGTTGCTTTATAAGGGAGATGGGTAGCATAAACATTTAATAAATAAATAAATATTGTAAATAAATATTGCAAATAAACAAACAAACAAATAAATAAATACTGAAGTTTCTAATTTCTCCTCTTCTCATCTAAAATGTTTGGAAATGTAGACTATCCAAAACTATAAATGATCTAGATGGAATAGTTATACAAATTCATATCTATTGTTGTTGCTCACATTATGTCAGTAAATAATAATAATAATAATAATAATAATAATAATAATAATAATAATAATAATAATAATAGTAATAATAATACCCCAGTGAGGCACTACCTTGACGTGGTTGTGGGGCTTGTGTACTCTGAGGAAGATGAGAGCTATGCCAGAGGTTCAACCATACTGGACAGGTCTCATCAGAGGAGTCAGACAAAGAGTGTCTCTCCCATAAAAAATATGGTGAGACGTAAATTTCAGAATGCCATACCGGCTCGGACGTCGCCCGGGTTAACAAGGTCCGCGCTAGATATTGGAGTTCCTGGATATCTGGTGAAAAATGGGTTACAGGACTCAGGACTGTTGGCTGAGCAACCAGGGCCAGCAGCTGCAGAACTACTGGAAGAAAAGGTGTTTACCCGTCGCAGATACACAGTGATGGAAAACAAAGAAATAATGATCTGTTACTACAGATCAAGTCCAACAAGACGAGGATATCTAAAACGAATGCACCAATTCTGGAAAGAACAACATCCAGAATCAGAAATAACAGAACAGAGACTAGCAGATCAACGCCGATTTATAACACGAAATAAAGTATTTACAGAAACAGAATTGGACGAACTGCAAAGGTTTACCCAGGGCAAAGAAATCAAAGCCTTACAAGAAGTAATTCAGAATGTAGAGGCAAACCAGGGGGAGTTGGCAGTGAAAGAATCCAGCAGAGATATACAACTGTTCTCATTTGGAAACCAGGCACCTCTTCCTCAGGAAGAACAAAACCCTCTAACTAAAGAAATAAAAGAATTGAAACAAAGAATAATGAGCATCTAGAAACAGCACAAAAACAACAGAATAAGGCTGCCTGCATTGAAGCTTGTTCCAAAGAAACAGCTAGCACAAGCATTAAAAGATGCAAATACTGCAATAGCAAGTATAAGCACCAATTCACTGCAAGAAACAAACCAACTAATGTACAGCACAGCTGCAGTTATAACAGAATACCTGGGATGCAAAATCAACAAAGAAGAAAAACAAACAAACAGTGCACCACAAAAATGGAAGGTTAGACTAGAAAATAAGATCAGCAAGTTAAGATCACATGCAAGCAAGCTAGAACAGATGAAAGAAAAGAAGCTGAAGAACAAGAAGACCAAAGAATACCTAATCAAGAAATACCACTTAGAAACAAGGAAGATCAAGGAAGCACTGGAAATAATAAAGCAACAAATAACAGCTATAGCCAGGAAAATCAGTAGATATGAAGCTCGAATTGCAAACTATAGGCAGAACCTCCAATTTCAATCCAATCAGAAACGTTTCTACCAATCCATCAATGGAGAAACTGCAAGGAATCAGTCAGTACCTGACAAGGAAGAAACAGTGCAGTTCTGGAAGCAGATATGGATAACCCAAAGAAATACAACAAGGATGCGGCTTGGTTAAAAGAAGGTGGATGCAAATAAAACAGAAGTTGAAATGAAAGAACTAGTAATAACAACAAAAATGGTAGAAAAAAGAGCAAAGAAAATCAAAAATTGGTCAGCACCAGGTGAAGATGAACTGCATGGGTTTTGGTTGAAACATCTAACTGTTATACACCCACTCATTGCCAAGCAGTTCAACAATATACTACAAGGAGGAGAAATTGAAAAGTGGCTAACAACTGGGAAAACCTACCTAATAATGAAAAATCCAGCAAAAGGGGCAACACCAGGTAACTACAGGCCAATTACCTGCTTACCAACAACTTTCAAATTACTAACTGGTGTGGTAGCTGATGCAGTACAACAGCATCTAGTTGAAAACAATCTCTTTCCACCTGAGCAGAAAGGAAACCGCCCCAATAGCAGAGGAACAAAAGATCAACTCCTAATAGACAAAATGATCTTGGAAAACTGCAAGAGAAGGAAGACCAACCTGAATGTGGCATGGATTGACTACAAAAAGGCATTTGACTCTCTGCCACATGATTGGATAATCAAGTGCCTAGAAATAACAGGAGTAAGTAGAAACATCAGAAAATTGGTGCAAAAATCGATGGCACAATGGAAGACACAGTTGCAGATCAATGGTGAAAAGCTGGAAGAGGTTAATATCAAGAGAGGAATATTTCAAGGAGATTCATTATCACCATTACTATTTGTTATTGCACTGTTTCCTCTGTCAACAATACTGAATAACTCAGGACATGGTTATCAAACATCAAAAACATCTGCTAGACTATCCCATCTCCTTTACATGGATGATCTGAAGCTGTATGGAAAAACATCATCTGAAATAGAATCGCTGCTCAACACTGTCCGTATATATAGCCAAGATCTTGTAATGGAAGTGAGCGTGGACAAATGTGCCCACATCTACTATCAAACAAGGAAAAATAGTGAAAACCTGAAGGAATCAAGATGCCCCACAAAAATAACATTAAGAGTCTGGTATGAGGTGAAGATACTCCAAATATTGGTCTCCTTCAACTGACAACATACAAGCACACTGAGCAAGGAAAAAGAGTAGAGGGGAATACATCAAGAGAGTGAAGAAGATCTTAAAGTCCAAACTCAATGGAGGAAATACCATAAAGGCAATCAACACCTGGGCAATCCCAGTCATTAGGTACACAGCTGGAATAGTGGACTGGACTCAAGCAGAACTAAAAGCAATGGATAGGCAGACCAGAAAAAATAATGACAATGAATCATGCCCTTCATCCACGCAGTGACATTGATAGACTTTATCTACCAAGGCAAATAGGTGGGCGTGGAATGCTACAAGTACATCAGATGGTTGAAGAAGAAAAAATGGCTTTGGAAGAATATATGAAGAACAAAGATGAAGATGCACTGAAATTAGATATCAAGGAAGGCTTACTAACTACGGGAGGGAGGACCAAACTGGCCTACAAGAAAGACAATGAAAGAAACAGGAATAGAGGCATGGGAAGACAAAGCACTACCATGGCCAATACATGAAAAAATAGCTGGGAAAGCAGATAATAATAAGACCTGGCAATGGCTAAGAGCAGGAAAATGAAGAAAGAGACCGAGGGACTAATTCTGGCTGCCCAAGACCAAGCCTTAAGGACAAATGCATATAAAGTCAAAATTGAGAAGACAGCAACAGACAGTAAGTGCCGCCTATGCAAAGAAGCTGAAGAAACAGTGGACCACCTGGAAGCTGTTGCAAGAAGATTGCACAGACTGACTACAAGCAGTGGCATGACAGAGTAGCAACAATGGTGCATTGGAAGATCTACAAAAAATATAATTT